>NC_087163.1:5477500-5492500 GCF_035594125.1 Scylla paramamosain
GAGAGCGACACGCGGACACACAAGCCATGGTGTAAATCATCCTCGTATCTCCTTAATCATCAGTAATTATCAGTGAGACGCTTCGACTCGCTCGCCGCCCCGACCAGGACTTTATAATTAATCCAGTTTTTGTGGCCGCGCCCCTCGAGAGGTTCCGTCGTGCTACTAGGCTGTCCAGGTGACGCCACGACTTCCCCTCCTCGCGTGTTTCTATCTTCTACACCTGAGATTGCGACCAAGTGAAGGTGTTGAGGAGAGAGAGAGAGAGAGAGAGAGAGAGAGAGAGAGAGAGAGAGAGAGAGAGAGAGAGAGAGAGAGAGAGAGAGAGAGAGAGAGAGAGAGAGAGAGAGAGAGAGAGAGAGAGAGTGGCATAATGGATAGATGGATGGATAGATGGAGGAGGAGGAGGAGGAGGAGGAGGAGGAGGAGGAGGAGGTGGTGGTGGTGGTGGTGGTGGTGGCTGTGGTGGAGGAAGCCATGAACACTCCTTTCTGTTTTCCCTCAAGGCACAATTTATTCTTTCATCAAGATTTAAATTTTAAAAGAGAAGAAAAACTAACAAATTCCATAAGGTGGATGAAAACATAAGATACACAACAATAATAACAAACATAAACAACCTCGGCCATGCACAACAACTTATTTTTACGCAAGACAAACAAATAAACTCACCAACATGCGATGTAACATGACTTCTGACCAAATTATCGGAATGGGAAAGAGAATAATGGCTGAATCTTCACACACACACACACACACACACACACACACACACACACACACACACACACACACACACACACACACACACACACACACAACCTGTTCTTTAATGACTGGTTGCTACAGTTATATACTTTTTGCTATCAATGTACAGTAGTGCTTTCTAAATCACTCCCCGCCGCTGAGGACTGGCTCCCTCCCTCCACCTGCCTCCCGGCCCACGTGTTCACCTGGCGATTAAGTGATTTATTTACGTATACAGCTATTTAACAAGTTTTTTCCTCGTATAAATACACGATAAAACGGTTTTCACACCCTCGTAGAATTATGCTCGGCCAAACAGTTGTCGATATTCACAAATTTGTTAACTTTTCTATATATTTAAGAATGTTTTTATCGCTTATAATTGGTTACAATTGATTAAGTTTTCTTCTTTGTCTTGTTTTATTCGATAAGAGAACAGTGGCCTAATATTTTTACAACAACTAATTCCTCCGTTCCTATCATTAACTACTTTCTTTTCCTTTGTGTTTGTGTGACCATTTATCTAGACAACAAAACTAAAATAGAGTTGTAATTTCACGCAAGAAAGTCTACAGCCGTCCCGAGACACCTGGTGTATTCTATTGTTGGTGGTGTGGTGTAGTCATGCCGGCCAGCAAGCACACACTTAGCACACTCAGCACCCCTCCCTCCCCCCCACTGAGAAGTGCAGCCATTGGTGGGGTCAAGGCGGCACCTCAAGTGAACCTGCCGGGGTGAATTTCCAGCTATATATTTTTTTTCTCAACTTGATGTTTATGAGGCTCGTCCTTGGTCCTGCAAACGCTTTCTCAAGTGTTGGCGAGGTACCGAATCCTGACATGTATATGAGGCAGATACGCGACGGGGCGACGCTTGGGCTGGTGTGTGCATGAAAGTGTTGATAACCTCCGACGGCGGGTCAGTCGGCGGCTGGTTTTCCGTCACAACAAACACGGAGCTGCTCCTCAACAACCCCGAGCACCTACAAGCACCGCAGTCTGATCGCTTTCCGGGGAACGGGGAGGGAAAAAGTTTTGGAGGGGAGTGGGAGTATTGTGGCGGTGCGCGGCTCCGACGGCGGCGATAAGTCACTTCCTTCCCCGCCACAGCTGTTCCCCGCACGTGGGCGTCCCGACACTGTGCTGCACGTGGGGCAGAGAACGACGACCCAGCGTGCCCAGGGAGCCAGCCAGCCTCATCCAACATGTTATCACTCCAGTAGACGTAAATTATGCAGATATTTAACAGAAAAAAAAGTGACGCAGGGCGATACAAAACACGCCCGACCCTTCACTCCACGCGGCGAGGCTCGCGACACATACCCTGCCCCAGTCCTCTCCTCGGCGCCCACACACACGTGCCCCACCCGCTCCCTACATCAGGTGGTGGGGTGACTTTACAATACAGACGCACTGGACAGGTGTGTTGATAGGGAGGGAGGGAAGGGGAGGGATGGGAGAGTTGAGGTTGGGGGGTGTGAGGTGGTGGGGGGTGCGCCGCAGCGTACCCCTCTCCCCCCACCTTCACGCATCCCCAAAGAAAGGGGCGGGGCAGAGGGGTTGAGTGGGCGTGCACGTGTACCTGTGGTCATGACGGTGGGGCGGGCGTGGGCGGCGGGCGTGGAGGTAGGCGTGTGTCCCGGGCTAAGGTACGCCTCACACTGTCCGCGCCGAGCCACCACCACCAAGCTCTTGCATACATTGGAGCGACTGGCATAAGCGCACCACTAATCAATGCCTGGGACCTGGTGCGCGTGTGCAACCCCACGCTCTCCCACACCAAAATAATTAATAATCACATCTGCCGCCTTGAAACCCTGTCTGCCCTCCACTTCTTTCTCTTCCCTACTGTTACTACGGACTCCTGCACCTCTCCATCCTCTTCCTTCTCCCTCTCTGTTGTTACTGTGGCTCTGCTCCCCCCCAGCACCGTGTCTCCTCCCAGTGCGAGCGAGACGGAGCTGCGAGCGCCAACGAATGGGCCACCATAGCCACGCGAGATCAGGGGCGGGAAGGAGGAGGAAGAGGAGGAGTGGTAGAGGGGTTGACAGGGGCCGTAATTTTCTACTGTAAAGGAGTAACTCTCCCTACATTCAGCGTTTATTGAAAGCAAACGTTGTCTTCCACATGTCATCGGCACAAACGTAATACATAAACTAAAATACTCATAATGGGATCAAACAAAACCATAGGGAAGAACGCACCTTCGGGGACACCCAAGGTGGGCCAGAACTAAGGACCAGGTGGTAAACTAGTCATCCCTTGAGGCCGACTCGTAAATAGAGAAGGAGCTGTAGGAGCGAGGCAAGGACGGACGTGGTCTGCACACTCCCGCCGGCAGACAGCTACTAAGCCACCACAAGTCTGGGGAACCCTGCCCGCACACACACACACACACACACACACACACACACACACACTTTTTCCTTCACTGTCTCCCAGCATCACTGAGGTGCTGGTTCTTGCACAGCTTGTCGTTCACCTTGGTTCGTTTGTCAGGGCTGGCGGCTCGCACCGCATCAGTCGTGGACGGTGGGAAGGCAATGCGAATGCAACTTTTTTTCCTCCCACCGCTTCTTCCTGTCAGGTTCCAACACGAAAACTGCACACAGTGTTATCCACACGACTACCGCTCTTTACGTCCCTACCAGAGGAATCTGTTGTGTGCATGATATTACTCATAAAAGCATCTTCGTATCGAGTCGCACATTTACTACTGATACACTTCACCATAAATAGTCAAGCTTCTTGCGTTGTGCTCCAGCTTGGTGGCAAAAAGATGAGAGATCGGATGCAAACGTGCTGCAAGAGGACAGAAGTAAAGGAGCGAGGCGGTTTGGTGCCTCGTAAACAGAGCGACAAAGAGGTGTTCGTCCCCGCCACCTCATCTCCTTCGCGCCGCAGCAAATTAAAACCGCTCGTGACAATAGCCGACCCGTGAGTCTTGTCTTACCCTCCGTTATAAAGAATCGCCCACACGCCAGGCACAACGTTGCCACAAAAACTTTCTATGGTCTGTCCTTGGCACTGTGCCAGACGGTGCCACTGAACTCAAACTCATGGGTGACTCTTGGTGTGTTATGACGCCCCGCCTCGCTCTCCACCAACTCTCTCTGCTGTGTTTTTTTTTTTTTCTCTCTGTCTTCTTTTTCTTCTTTTTTGTTCCCCGCCACTTTGCTTCCTAGCGATAAAATTGTGGTGTAAGTGAACCCATAAACCTACTCCGCTTGTGTGTGTGTGTGTGTGTGTGTGTGTGTGTGTGTGTGTGTGTGTGTGTGTGTGTTTGTGTGTGTGTGTGTGTGTGTGTGTGTGTGTGTGTGTGTAGTCCCATTACTTCCCAGGTCCATCACGATGCCGGGAAGGGATGCTGCCGCTCACTGCTAATGGGAAGGTGACGAGAAGAAAATTTGGGTTGATTGGAAATTATTGCAATTGATTGGAATTTCATTACACGCGGTGGTGGTGGTGGTGGTGCTGGTGGTTGAAAGACGAGAAAAAGACCACTAGTAATTCTTCGCTTCTGAAAAAAAAAATGAAACTATAATGAATTCGAAGCCATGATGATAGTGATGACAGAATTCTCTCCTCGAAAAGTTTCCTTCTTAATTAATGATGACTGCTACTTTCCATTCCCTAGGGTACCTACAAGAGAGAGAGAGAGAAAGAAAACAAACACACACACACACACACACACACACTAAAAAGACTTCAACCCTTAAAGAGATTCGTACCAACAGTAACTCAGCTCAGGAACATTAATTACACATCAGGTAAGAAATATTGCGAGCACACACACACACACACACACACACACACACACACACACACACACACACACACACACACACACACACACTGCAGGGTAGTACATTCGTCTACGTGGCTTGATACGAAATTAAGTCTCTAACACACAATTGACTCCTTATTTGGATGAAGGACCTTTTTTTTTTTAATCTTTTTATACAACTCTATGTGCACGACAATGAAGTATTTAAAGAAAGAAGAAGAGAAAGAGTGAAAAGAAAAAAAAAAGAAAACAGAGGGGGGGAAGGGAGGAAAGATAAAACATAATAGGATAGTATGGGAATAAAACAGGAGGTTACTTGCCAAATAACATCTTGCTTCTTGAAGGTGTGTTATTATCTAGCTTTCCTTATCTACATGCTATCTCTTTATGTATCCGTCCATGTTCGTGTGTACCGTTGTAATAAGTGTCAAAGTTCATCCTCCTTACAAGCTGGTGACCTCTCTCTCCCTCTCTCTCTCTCTTTCTCTCTCCTTCCGTGGTCACCAAGAGGACTTCAGACTAATAACGAGTCACATAGCCAGGTCTTAACCCCAGCAGAAGCAGACGTGCTCTAAAACATCATCATCATCTCTCTCTCTCTCTCTCTCTCTCTCTCTCTCTCTCTCTCTCTCTCTCTCTCTCTCTCTCTCTCTCTCTCTCTCTCTCTCTCTCTCTCTCTCTCTCTCTCTCTCTCTCTCTGTGTGTGTGTGTGTGTGTGTGTGTGTGTGTGTGTGTGTGTGTGTGTGTGTGTGTGTGTGTGTGTGTGTGTGTGTGTGTGTGTGCTCCATCTTCATCTTCTTCGTCTCCTCCTCTTCCTCCTCATCCTTAATTTTCTTTTTCTTCTTCTTTTCCCTTTGCAGTCTCATTAACAGAATCAAATCCGCTATCCAGGCTTCTCATAACCACGATTCTTGTCTCTTTCTCCTCCCACGCCTCCTCTTCCTTCTCCTTATCATTACCACTGCCATCATCACCATCATCGTCATCATCATCACCGCATTCAGTACACAGTCAGTTTTCCTCACTTCGTCCTCTCACTTGCGCCCTAAAATTGCCTCGTTAATGAGAGGGAACTTTCGGGAGGGAAAATCTGCAGCAGCAAAATGAGAGACAGTACCCCGCCCCGGCCACCCTCGCCCCCCCCGCCTCATGCCCCTCCAAAGGTTCTCAGGTAATTTGGCCTTGTATAATTTGCCTTCCTGATTAGGCTTAATAATTTGATAACTTTTTTAATCTAGGAGTAATTTATCTCACAAATGGACTTATAATCAAGTCAACGTTTCACTTCCCGGGGGCGACATCAAAGCTTTCTCGATGCAGAGTTTCCGCTCCTTCTAATTATTGCTGGAAGAGAATAAGTCCGCCGGAGAATATTTGTTCCCAACCTTATTTTCATATTAATGAGTATGCAAAGAGTTACGCTTTCATTTCCAGTACAGATTTTTTTTTCAGAATCTAATATTAACATCTAGACGGTGCCAGATTTACGTGTGGCACCATAGAGGTCTCGAAGGTCACGACAGGTCACCGCAGGCACAGCAGAACACCAGTGCAGTGCCGGGCAGGAGCCAGCACGCTACGCTTCATACCTGACCCCCGTTACATCAGGGTCCACCTACACTTTGAGCAGAAGAAGGTGGTGTAGTTAGAGACTCCAAGTGGCGCCCAAATACGATCATTACGGTGATGGATGTCGGCGCGGGGATACGGCGCCCAAGGGTTGTCGGGGCAGGTGACTAGTGAGCAGCAGTCGCCTGGCCTGCCGCGGGGAGTGGGTTGTCGAGCCGCCTCACTACTCACTGCAACATTTTTCCCTCTTTTCTATAATATTTTCTTTGATTTGCATCTCCAGAGTAGAATGTCTATGTATATTTTCTCACTCTTAGGTGTCGAGGAAGTGGATTTCATGACGGGTCGCTGTGACGGTTAAGGAATAATGGTCTAGCGAGTCGCGTGCGGCTGAAATTAGAAGGGTCTGGTGCGTGTGTCTTGGAAGCTGAAATGACCGCTTGGAAGGAGTGTTCAATGAACTTCCATGCTCAAAACGGAATAGTGTTGAAAGGGATGGCGGCAGGACGGGCTCAAGAACTGGTGGTCAAACTTGATGGCTTGGGTAGTGGGGCTGCGAGGGCTGCTGCTGAGGTAGGGGGGGTGTGCGGTGGGGTGTGTGGTAAGGTGTGTGGTATGTGGTAGGGGGTATATGGTAGGTACGTGGAAGAGTATGGTGAGATATGTGGTGGTGTCTCGTGGTGTGTGTGGTAGGGTGTGTGGTGTGGTGTGTGGTAGGTGAGGTATAGGAGGTATGGTGGAGTATGTGGTGGAGTATCTGGTGGTGGTGGTGTGTGTGTGTGTGTGTGTGGTAAGTGTGTGTGGTAGAGTGTGGGGTAGGGTGTGTGGTAAGGTGTGTGGTAGGTGTGTGTGGTGGTGGCGTGTGGTAGGTGTGGAGCAGGAGGAGTGCAGACTAGTGGGATGCGTGCCTGAAGGTGTGGAATGACTGGTAATTAGGATAATGTGAGTCTTGGTGAATAACAGCCGTTCCTCAGTCCTCTTTCTTCTTATCCTTCCCTTTTCCACTCTTCATGTTGGTAAAATACTTGCAATATATTTTTTTTTTCCAAGTGCACTTTTTAATCTGTTCTGTCCTTCTTTCCTTGAATATGCTATCAAGCGTTTCCCTCCTTTAACTCCTTTATTTCTCCTCTCTCTCTCTCTCTCTCTTTCTCTCTCTCTCTCTCTCTCTCTCTCTCTCTCTCTCTCTCTCTCTCTCTCTCTCTCTCTCTCTCTCTCCCTCTCTCTCTCTCTCTCTCTCTCTCTCTCTCTCTCTCTCTCTCTCTCTCTCTCTCTCTCTCTCTGCTCACCTCGTCCCCAGCAGCATAAACAAAGCTAAAGGCTCACAAATAGCTGCGAGCAAGGCACACAGCCATTAACTGATGTACAGATTAAGACTTGACCACGCTGGGCTGTCTGTCACTCCACCTCGCCGCCACTCGCACATGTGGCCACCAGCTGACGAGGCGATCAGCTGACGCGAAAAATGCTGACGCTACATTTGTCCTAAGTCAGCATGGGCATTGATCACAGTCGCTCTTCTGAAGGTACGAGTTTACAGTCCGGCTAAGGTTGCTTCTGTCCGCCACTGTCATTTGCCGATGTGTTGACGTGACACCGCACGTTCGCTAAAGTGTACCCAAGTTCCTGGTCCGTCACGGCTACTTCTGAAGACGGTGAGTGCAGGGACGGATGTGAGTCGCTGCTAATGATGTGCCAAAGAGGTGATGTCATTCAGCGGTTATTGAGGAGGAGATCAGTATTCGTGTCCCGCGTTCCAAATTTCCGCACACGCTTAAAAGTAATTCCTCTATGAGCAAAAAGAAACATGCGTGGGTAAGAATAAAAAGGAGCTTCGCACACACACACACACACACACACACACACACACACACACACACACACACACACACACACACACACACACACACACACACACACAGGCCAATTTCACACTTAAAAATTACATAAAACGCAATGTGTAGTGATAAGAACATAGCAGTCTGTGATCATTTTCTTTCTTTTATCTCTCGTACGCAATAATAACATTACGAAACAATAGAAGGTAAGGGAAGCGCGAGGGTTTTCCCGACAGTGAAGGGGAAGGAACTGCACGGGAATGACAACACGTGGACTGCATTGTGCTTTTTAAATACTTGTGTGACTTCCTAGACTCTCTCTCTCTCTCTCTCTCTCTCTTTTATGGACGAACGCTATCTAAAATCACAGCAAATTGAAGTAGAACTGATAAACACGGACACACACCCAGCCACCCACCCACACACACACACACACACACACACACACACACACACACACAGGTAAGCGTGACCCGACAGGTACTACTTAGGGACCCCGTCGAGCTCTTCCAAGTAAGACAATACGGAGGTGAGAAGAGGATGGGATGAGGGAGGGAGAGGAGGGAGGTGAGGTGAGGGAGGAATATGGCCGAGAGGGAGAGGAGGAGAGGGTGAGGGGCGGTGGAGAGGGAGAGGATGGAGAAGAGTAAGAGATGGAGGAGAGATGTGGGAGTAGTGAGGTACAGATTGTGGTCTTGTTGGGTTCCCTTTTAGATGGTGGAAATGCGTAGTAAAGGAAGGGACCTCTGGGAAAGATAGTAGTTATAGTAGTAGTAGTAGTAGTAGTAGTAGTAGTAGTAGTAGTGATCGAAATACTATTACTAAAAAAAATATATATAAAAACGAGATAAAAAGCATGCCACTAGAAGTAAAAGGAGAGTACTAATGGTAATGGTGGTGATGGTCGTGGCGCCACCCACGCTGTTCAACACCCTCCACTCCCCCTCCCCTCCCGCTCCCTCCTGGTCCCCTTCCTCAGTGCTATATATTTCTTCCTGCCTCCAAAGTCCCCCAATTAGGTCTGGTTGTGTTTATGTGACCCAAGTGGGTATGGGTGACGCCCGTGTGTGTGTGTGTGTGTGTGTGTGTGTGTGTGTGTGTGTGTGTGTGTGTGTGTGTGTGTGTGTGTGTGTGTGTGTGTGTAGCGTGTGTGTAGCGTGAGCGGCGGCCGTCAGGTGCTTGTCTTAAATCACAATTATCATCTTAGGTCAGTCCACGCCGAAAAACAATCACACCAAATCACAGTCGACACCACATCCACACCGGAGTCCTGGCCGCGCCAATACCACCGTACCAAACCACACGGGGATAATTCCTTCTGATGGCCTCGCGGGACCTCGACATTTCACCTCGGGAATATCAACAAAATGTTTTCCCTGTGCTCCAGACAGTTTAACTCCGCCGGGGAGAGCCACGAGAAGGGGCGGCGAGCTGCGGCGTGGAGAACGACGGAGGAGGAGGAGGAGGAAGAGGAGGCGGAGGAAGAGGAGGAGAAGGAGAAGGGGGAAAACTGGACCATTCAATCGAAGAGGAAGAACGAGAACTCCCCGGCGTGTGGGGAAGAAGATAAATATTCCCTCCCATAAACATTACCTGAGCTTGCCTTTTCCATCTACCCCCACCACCTCACCTCCCTCCGGAGTCCAAAAGACAAAAGGTGGGTGTGAAGTCTCCCCCTAAGTCACCTCAGCAGTGTTACCAAGCGCGGCGTCCCTCTCCCTTACATTCTCAACACCCACATGTCACCTTTATTTTCCTCCTAGTCGGTGCCGCGTTCGGTTTTAAGGCACGGGAGATTTTTACCGGTGTCCTGAGTACCGTTACGCTGCTGGGAATGCACGAGCGTGCGATGTGAGCAGGGGCGGGGCGTGGAGATGGAGGGCGACACACGGGGAGACCTTGGCAACGCTTCCCGACCAGGTGTGTCTGTGGAAACATTAACAGAAAGGTGAGTGAGGCCGCCTTACGCTCAGTTATTTGTCCTTTAAGAGACGGATGGATGGCCGGGCGGCGGGTGGAGGGCCCTGAGAACAGTTTCCGAGAGTATCTTCAAGAAAGTTATTGGCGAGAACGGAGTTAGTGTTTCCCGGAGTACTGACTCGAGAGGAAAGGAAACGAGGAAGAGCAGAGGGAGGTCCTGGGAGCGATAAGGTTTGTTTTCCGTCGCCTCAGACAAGGAGCATGGCAAGGGAAAAAAAGGAGAGGATCATCTGAGTTTTATTTTGTCGCGAGTAAGCATACTGAGATGAACCAGCCTTGAACCAGATGCGGAGTCTCGCCTTACAGAGGGAGAGAGGCTGGCGAGGGGCGTCAATTGGCCTTCCTTGCCTTTCTGGTCATATACAACTTTACATCCGCATTACAAACACATTTATAACATTTTCAAGGCCTGTACACTTGAACTTTTACTGTCTGAAGGATTGGGGTCGTCTCACACACTGGAAGATAACTAAAAAAAGTACCAGTGCCATCTAATAAAGCAATGAATCCTACAAACATGTTATATAAAAGGAATTGATATAAACTTTATCCTCGAAAAGTTTTTCCATGCAGTTAATGTGTTGATACAAGACACGATTTCCCCAGAAGCGCTGACCGGAACCCAGAAGAGCACCTCACTTTGCTGCGTAGTAAATTTCACCTGATGGACAACACTCAGGTAGATGCTCCTCTCTCTCTCTCACACACACACACACAAGGCTTTGATATCCAGGAGCAACGCGACAGAAAATGGCATGTGTGGAAAAATGTTCTAATTTTATTTCGTGTTCACCCCAAGTTATGAAAAAAAGCATTGTGGGGCTTTAATGGCGCCTCGCTGTGTTCTAATCAAAATCAAATGAGCCTGACCTTGGATGCCATCACGACTCGGGTGTTTCACGAGGAGCGCTCCGGGGAATTTCGAAATAGGAAAATCTGGCGACGTGGTGATCCATTATGGGCCGGTGACTCCTATCATGCCGGGGGACAAAGACGCTCGCCTTGATTAATTTTATACAAGTCTTAAGGAAGGTAATTATACTTCACTTTTGAGGCGCGGGTCGTTAGCAGCGCCAACCCGACCTTCTATCACATTCTTTTAATGAAAATTTATCTAATCAAAGCTCAAGACTCTTGGATATAATTTCTCATTAAAATTCTTATTTCAGGGAACGTTCATAATTTTCTTTTTCACTATACTTTGAGGCCATATTATAATTTCCTTTCCTTATTACAGGTAACTGAAGTGTTGAAGAGTGTTAATTGGTGAGGAAAATACTACGGTACGAGCACCGGCGTGGTTACACTTTTTACCTCACCATTTCTTATAATTATGGAACATGAGGAGGTTCTCTTTCCTGCCGCGATGTGACTTGGATGTGACGAAAGGATGTGGACGAGCCGAGTGTGAGGCTCCGAATACCTGACGGAGGAAGGACAGGTAGGTGTTGTATTCTAGTGACAGTTTCTCAGGTGACTCATGCTACCTTGGGCAAAAAAGAACTTGCTGCTGCTAATGATACTGCTGCTACTGCTACTGGTATTACTGCTGCTGTTGCTGCTGCTTCTTCTTCTCCTCCTCCTCCTCCTCCTCCTCCTCCTCCTCCTCCTCCTCCTCCTCCTCCTGCTCCTCCTCCTCCTCCTCCTCCTCCTCCTCCTCCTACTACTACTACTACTACTACTATTACTATTACTACAAACACAATTATTACTACTGCTGCTACTGCAGCTGTTGATGTTGGTACTACTACTACTACTACTACTACTACTACTACTAGTACTAATAATAATAATAATAATAATAATAATGCTACTACTACTATATTACCACTACCACCACTATCACCGCACCACCACCACCACCACAACAACAACAACAGCAACAACAACAACGCTGAGCCACCTCCACCCAAAACACATCATACACAGCCATCATCCACCCTTTCCACAGGGATAATAAACGCCCCAGTCAACCCCTCCCCCGCCAGGGCCTGAGCCGGGTCACACAGGGCCTAAACCTCCCTGGGGACGCTGCTCTTATGACCGTAGCGGCGAGGAACGTGATCGGCAAATGTTCTCTGGTGATCAAGTTTTATACAATGACCTCGAGTCCGTCTGGGCAGCTGCAGCCTGGTGAGGAAGGGAATGAGACATACGTACACACAGACACACGCACAGGACAGGAGCTGGGTATATGCACTTACTTTACATATATATCTGTTTTTTATCTCTTATCTTTCCTCATACGTTCTCACGTGCTATAAATCTACGCAGCGTCACTTTCCCATACGTCTATAAATCTCTTCCTTCCCTTTCCGTCCTTTCTCCCTTCCTCCCTCTCCCTCCCACCAATACCCCCCGCGCCTCAAACCTCACTAAACATCCTCCCTAAATGTGTTTACGCCCTCCAGGTGCGGGCCGGCGGCGGGAGGGGGCCGCCAAAGCCTTCCCTGGGGACGTTTAAGACAAAGACAAGGTGTGACCCGGACCGGACGATCGAAAACGCAGGTGTTAAAACAATTGACGGTGGGCGGAGCTTAGGGGTCAAGTCGGGTCACGCGAGGTGATTATCGACCGGGGATGAGCGAGGTCCTCCCCCTCCTCTCACCCTATCATCCTCCTTCTCTCTCTTCCTCCATTCCTTCCCCTGCCGCCTGGCCTCTCGTCATCCATCTCAGGCCGCTTATAATCTCCCCGCAGCTCCGCCAGAGGGATGTAACATGACAGAATGACGCTTCGTTCTAACTTGAGGGTGAAGGGAAAAAAAGTTTACCTGTGGTTTAAATTAGCCATGAGGGGTCACCTGTGTCGCCTGAGAGGAGCGAGAGACATGACTGTGGTCGGCCCGGGAATGACCAGGCTGGGTAAAAATACATTAGTCCCCACCGGAAAGAATTGTGTGTACTGACCCACCGCCTCTCACCCACCCACACCCCCCCACCACCCCATCATTGCCTTCCCTCCATCACCCTCCTTTCTTCCTTCTAAACCCTTATCATCTCTCTCTCTCATGTCCCCTCACCTCTCTTCCTTCCCGCCTGCCATGATTCACCTCCACTCAGTCAGTCCGCCTCTCGTCTCCTCGTGTTCTTCAACCTACACGCCCAACCTTCGAAATAAACGATGCCGAAATACTAGTTCTTTCGGAAAATACATATATAATTTACAGTCACCACGAGAATAACAATTTTTTTCCTCCCCTCACCCATTCAAAGTTGTGGGTGACGTATGGCATAATAACTTAAGCAGAAATTCCCCCCAGAAATGATGCCGCGTCTGCCGAGGCCGAAGTACCATCACGGAGCGGTTCAAGTGTCAGTCAGGAAACAAGCGACACCAGTTTTGAGCAGAGACGAGACGGGAGATGAAAGAAAGAAAAGAAAGAAAGGAGGGAAAAAAAAAATATATCACTGAGAGCAGGAAGAATACGCAGAATCATGATCTATAATTCTTTGGGCAGACGTAAAGGCAATACTGTGGAATATCTCCCTCCCATTCACCCGATGATAACAGCCTTGTGCTCCGAGAATGAAGGAGGGTGAAGCAATAAAAGGTTTTCTTCATTGATCCAAGTGACAGAGGGTCGAAGTCAAACGTGCCAGTCTAATCGAGATGACCCACACCCAACAGCCCCCCACCCACCCCCTGCGGAACAACAGAAAACGTGAACCCCAGATTGCAAAATGTCCACGAGGGGAGTTAGCACAGAGGAAACGAAGCACGTGAACTATGACTGCTGTGGGTGGGTGGGACACGTGAACGGGTAGTGAGGGTAGCACAGTACGTGGCGTAATGAAACGGAACATAACTAAGGAAGCGGCTGGTTGGCTGGAAGGGAAGAGAAGGGAAGGGGACGTAACGCCACGGATGGGACGCGAAGGAAAGGGGTGAAAGGTGCGATGTGCAGGAAACGGAATTAAAGGGATGAAAGGAACTGGAACGAAGCTCACGAAATGGAACCAATGGAACGGGACAAAGGATTGGAACACGTGAAACCTAGCATGAGGAAAGGTAAGGGAAACACACACACACACACACACACACACACACACACACACACGATAAAATACCACACAAAGCATCGCGCAGACAAATTTCAATGCAGTCTGGTAAAAAAAAAAAAAACGAGAACGGAGACAGGATATCTCATCGCTAACGCCAGACTACACCCAGCTGGCCAGTCAGTCGGTCGGTCGGTCGGTCGCCTTGTGTGTGGACAGGAAATATTCATCCCTTCGGCGGGTTTCGTACAAGGGCGAGAGGTCAAAATCACGGGGTCTGCCGCGGTCACCCTCACCGTTACCAAGGCTCACTGTTCTCATGCAAATTTTTCACTTTCCAGCTTTCGTTACAAAACTGATAAAAAAATATCCATCACTAGAATCACGTCCTTTGTTTTTACCTTGATTTATATTTTCTTTTAATATACAGTACCTACAAATGAGGGTGTGTGAGTGATTACGCCGTGTTCTCATTGGGAGCGCTGAGTCTCTGGGTCTTAATTGATCTGTTAAGTGGAAGGACCACAGCGCCGCGGCCAGGTGGGGAGGGCACGACCACGCCGCGCCGACAACAACCTAATCGCGGAGAGGAAGAGCCTAGACAAGCATCAGACAACCTGGGATGTAAAAAGCAGCGACATGACGGCCTCTGCCTCCTGGACAGACCCACTAACGCTAATATGACGCACGTGGACGGTGAGTCAGATCTGCCGCAGTAACTGAGCGACTTGTTTCAGGTTCTTTCTTTTTTAACTTTTGTCAAACCTCCTTCATACACACACACACACACACACACACACACACAAAGGGAAATACAAAACAACTAAATACGTAAAAAAAAGCTAAGAAAAACAATAAATCGATGAATAAGTATGCAATTAATCAATAAACTAAGTGATACTTAAAAACGACAAATCTTATTAATAAAATAGAGCAAAATTACATAAAAATCAGTAAGCAGTTTTTTGTTTATGCAATTAATCATATTAGCAGCTTCGACATGACATGAATTACCCATAACGCATCAGGAATAATGAAGTAGCAGCAAGAGTAGTAGTAGCAGTGGTGGTAATAGAAGT
>NC_087163.1:5497500-5502500 GCF_035594125.1 Scylla paramamosain
GACACACCCACCCACTCACCCACCCCCTCACACACACACACACACACACACACACACACACACACAATCACAGTTATACTAATACAAAAAATAACAAAAAAAATAAGTAACACACACACACACACACACACACACACACACACAAAAGCGTCAACAACAATAACAACAGCTGCAGACGTTCATAGATATACAAGATAAAAAAAGGAAAAATATTCTAGTCACCCGTAATTCATCGCTAGCCTGTCAACAAGAACCATGACTCCAACGCACGTACATTTAGCAGGTTACTCGTATTTTCGTCTCGGAAATCCCTGCTTCCCCTACCGCCAGGACTCCCTCACCCAGGTAGTATTATTTCAGGGCTAAATTTAGAGTGTCTTTCACCTGGTGTAGAGGTGACACAAAGTAAAGTTAGTGCTTCCTTCATCCTCACTCAGCACCTCCACCTGTGCCCAACATACTCCTCCACTCTCATCTTCCTCCTTTCTCCGCCCTCCTTCGTTCCCTTTCCTCTCCCTCACCACCCTCTTCCGTCCCCTTTCCTTCCTCTCGTCACCCTCTTCCCTCATCACCTACCACAAAACAGTTTAGACATTTAATTATTTTCCTTCTGCTTCGTTACAACTGTTGATACCCGTCGCAGGGACGTGCGGTTCAATTTTTTGACTTGGGGTTTAGTTCCCATTGCTGAGCCGAGGAGATGCTCAGCTGCGAGATCTTTAAGCGCGAGAAAAGAAAACAAGCGAAGAGCAGAGAGACTTCCAATTGATTCTGGGCACTGCCATCGACTCGTCCCCGTCGATGGCTTTTGTGCGGAAAATCAATGTGTCTACGAAGGTGTTTCTTCGTCGCCTACCTGGTGAGGGAGGAGAGGAAGGGAAGGATGGGAAGAAAGGGAGGGACGGGACAGGGAGAAGGGAGAGAACGGGTAGGTGAGGCTGGGAAGGGATATAGGGCCACTGCTGCCTCACTCTTCCAATCCAGTTTTTTCTTTATATATATATATATATATATATATATATATATATATATATATATATATATATATATATATATATATATATATATATATATATATATATATATATATATATATATATATATATGCGCATGTGTGTGTGTGTGTGTGTGTGTGTGTGTGTGTGTGTGTGTGTGTGTGTGTGTGTGTGTGTGTGTGTGTGTGTGTGTGTGTGTGTGTGTGTGTGTGTGTGTGTGTGTGTGTGTGTGTGTGTGTGTAGAATCGCTCGTGTTAAGGCTAAAAGTGACTTTGCAAGAGACGCGGACGTACTTGCCTAGTCCTTGATGTGGCGGAAGCCACTATCGTCAAGTCTCACCTGGAAGAAAGAAACAATGCAATCAGTGAAATGATAAAACCTAAACAAATCTTGGATAAGTGCCCATACACTACAAGTATATTGTACTGTAATTACATAATTCTTTCAAGAAAAAACAACTTGACACACACTGATGCACTCCCCCATCACACACACACACACACACACACACACACACACACACACACACACACACACACACACACACACACACACACACACACACACACACACACACACACACACACACACACCCACCCACCCACACAGACACACCCACCCACCCAACCATCCACACACACACACACACACACACACACACACACACACACACACACACACACACACACACACACACACAGTACATATATACAAGCTCCATCATCTCTTTCAATGTTTCCTCTGACAGCGGTATATTTCAGATCAAACCGGCTTCACCTGGCTTCAATTAATGACGTAAGCATTTATCTCATGCATGTCTCACCTGCATGCAGTAACACCGCGGCAGCACACCTGTAACCACACATGTGTCCGGCTTGCGTGTTAGTATCCTTAACACACTAATCAAGTACATGGGTGAGCAAGTCAGGTGTGATGGGAGGAAATGATGAGAGGCAAGCTGCTGACTGAACTAGGCAGCTTTCACATACGTATGAATTTAGATTTGTTTAAGTTATTTTCAAATTATAATTTATTTTATATCAAACTGTTTGATACAGACATGTTTTAATCAACTGTATTTATGTGTTTACAAGGAACAAATATGTACCATATTTTGTAAGCACACTACGTTTTCCCACAGATGTTTGACCTCCAGCTGATTGTCATATAAGTTTAGCGTGAAGAGAACGAACAGGATCAAAAGCCAGTGAGATGAAGGGCGCGGAAAGTGAGGATGAGTGGCAATTGTACGTGTCAGGCTTGCTGTGGTGCCCCAGATGTGAGTGAAAACCTCGCCGCTGGCCAGGTTATGGAAGGTATAAAACTTGGCATTCCATTCACCTTAAGGAGCCATTCTGCTGTAGGCAACCTTGATTCGATACTGTTCTGTTTCGTACACTAATCATTCTCCAGTCCTCCTATCACTAGAAAAAAAAAAAAAAAGACAATAATGAGTACACCAAGACAGTTATCACGGGACAGGAACACATCTACACAGGAAGCGTCTCTCCCGCCGGTGACAAATACGAACCACAGCACAGCCAAATAATTAGAGATGCCGAAACCATCAATTCACGTTTTTATAGAGAGAGAAAATCGCCGTAAATTTATGAGACCCATCGTTTGGCGGCAGGAGTCTTGCGTTGCGCCGAGAAGCGGGGGAATGGCGCTCCCAGGCCAGCGTGCACCCCACAAAGGCCAAAGTTTGTTAATGAAGGCTGGACGGCGACCTGGAGGTGACGAATGGCCTGATCGTGGTAACCGGCCCTCCATAAACCCCAGCCGATGATAGCAATTATCCAGCCTCCCCCCTTTCACCTCCCCCTTCCTCTCCTCGTGCCTTCCCTCCGCGTCTCCTCACCACCTCCTCCTCCACTCGGCGTTAATTTCAATCATGTTAGGCCGAGCATTACCCGCCTGATGGATGAGGTCCCCGACGTGGCGCAGGGACGTGAGATGGTGAGATGGCCACGGCTGATACGAGGCGCCGCCGCTGCCCTTCACCCGTCACGGAGACCTAAGGGAAGGCGACCCACTCTTCCTCTCACCCTTCGTCAGGCGTCTTTCTCCCGCCCGCTCTCCGCTGCTTGTCCCCATCGTTTTCTTCATGCTCTCATTCATTCTGTGCTAGTGTTAAGGTATTCATTTTTATATCTGCATTTTTTCCCCTTTTTTTTCACTTTTATACCTTGGTTCCTTTCTTCTCTTGTGAAGTGTTTTTTAAGTGTTTTGATCGTGCTTTTCTCCCGTCTGTCTTTTGTCCCTTTACGTTTCTACATCATTCCAGCCTTCACTTATTTTTTCTTCTAAATTCAATTTCTATTTAGCATTTATTTTCTTCTGCCTTCAGGTATCCGACAACAAAAAGGCAAAGGTTCTTCCACAAAACACACACACACACACACACACACACACACACACACACACACACACACACACACACACACACACACACACACACACACACACACACGAAGGGGTGAGAAGGCTAAAAACAACGAAAGTTTCTCTCGCACGGTGTTTGCTCCACGGGACACGTGTGGCGAGACAGCGGGAGGATTAAGCAAAGTAAACTCAGGTGGTGGATCTTCCCGCCCTCAGTACTCTCCTGCTGCCATCGGGGTGTGTACAGCAATCCTACCAGCTGCCACCACTGTTTACAACACTACGCCCTAACAACACTACCTGCAACTACAACTCCCGGCAACACTTACCACCTGCAAACACTGAGAGAACTCCACCCGTTTGCAGCACTGCACAAAACCCAAACAGCTGTCAATACTGCATGGCACCTTCCACGCCACCAATATTACACAAAACCCCGCCATTTGGCAACACTGTTCATCGCACTACCGGCTTCCACCCTTGGAATAAGCTCACCCCCTGCCAACACACACGCTGTCATTTTACCGATAGCTAATACTCCCAACAACGGTGTATCTGCCAACGCCGCCGCGGCTGAGTGTCCTGCCAGCATGCGGCCGCAGTTATCAGTTACTTCAGACTGCCAACACACTGGGAGTCAACCATTCACCTGCAAGTTTAGTTTCCTGCACCTCACTGACGCTGCCTTTTCTGTCCTTTGCTTACATCTCCTTTGCGTTCCTCTGACAAATATGTTCTCTCCATGAAGCCAAGACTTGATTCAACTCAACTATTTATATGTAATTCAGTATTTGTTTATGCTCCTCTCGGCAACTTCAAATGGTGAACTAAATGTTATTCTAAGTGACATCGGTGCAAGAAGACGAAAATATCAAGGAGCCTCGTGGCACATGAAGAGCGACGTCGTAAAGTTCACCTTCGAGCAAAACCGATTCTTCTTTTATGACTACTGACACGTGATCTCCGGCCGACACCCGCCGCCCCCATCGCCTTCCTAAGCTCTTGAGACGACGTCCTCAGCTTGCGAGATCCCAGCCTGTGACCTTCGGCTGCGGGGACGTGGCGGCTCGAGGCTCACTCTGGCCGCGAGGAGAGGCGCCCCGTGTGTCCGCATGTAAGGTCTGCGGCTCGAGTCTCTTCTGCAGAGTATTGAGGCTGAGATATGCAATTTTCTCTTCCCAATAACAGGGATCTACTGGCTTGACGTCCATGTACGCCAGACCCAAGACCCTCCGGCCCTCAGATCTCCGGTCCTGAGACTACCGCTGGATGTCGAGCGTGAAATCTTCAGTCCTCAGACTTTAAGGCCTTTGATCTCCAAACCCAGAATCTCCTAGACTGACTCCCTCGAGCCGCAGGGACCCAGCAAGAGGCCTCCGGGTTGGACAGCGAATGGGAACCCAGATAAGAAACCTTTAATTGTTTGCGTCCATCCTGTCAACCTGCTTCCACGTGTAGCCCGGCATGTGATCAGGGTGTGTGTGTGTGTGTGTGTGTGTGTGTGTGTGTGTGTGTGTGTGTGTGTGTGTGTGTGTGTGTGTGTGTGTGTGTGTGTGTGTGTGTGTGTGTGTGTGTGTGTGTGTGTGTGTGTGTGTGTGTGTGTGTGTGTGTGTGTGTGTG
>NC_087163.1:5505000-5515000 GCF_035594125.1 Scylla paramamosain
TTCTTTGTATTCCGGTGTGCTGCATTAATTTGATGGATGCTCGGTGCGATATCGAGCAAAGGGTTCAGAAAGAATGTAAGACTGACGTGTAATTAGCGCCTCAATTTTCTTTTTATTGCCTTTTTTTTCTTCCTTCGTCTCTCCTCCGCGTGCCCTCAAGGTAGAATTTTCTTAAGAATAAATATTAATGTTTGGCGTAAGATTAAGCACATAGAGGCGTTGCGGGAGTGCAGAATTAGTGTTAATGTAATATTAATGTGGGAATTAGAGATGAAGGCGTAGTGTTGTATAGGAGTAGTGAGAGGGAGGGATAGGTTGGGGTGGGACTTCTGTGCGAGGGGAGAGGAAGCGGCAGCGGCGGGAGGGCTGAAGAGGCATTATCCTGGTGATATACTGGCGGGAGGGATCCGGGATGCATTGGTCCAGGCCTCAGATTCATTATACACTCTTGGGACTAAAATGGCTTGCCACACACAGCATAAGATTTGACCAGAAACAGTTAAAAAAAAGTACAAATGTTACAGAGGCGTGAGTTGGACGACCGACTATCAAGAATAACCTCTACGCCGTTCTGCCTCAAGTATCAAAGTGGAATGCAAAACACAATCAAACATCCTTGTTTGTTTCGTTTAATGTGACCCAGCAGAATGTATGTTAGCAGGGCCACAAGCCGCACACTCTGCCATCACGGAAACTGGTCTTTATGCCGGGCGGGGACAAGGGCTGAGGGGCACACCACCCTTTGTTCCCGAAGCGGTTGTGCCTTCAAAACTTGTACCATAGTGTCAAGTCCGAATGGCTGCCCTGGAACACGGTAAATCAGAGGCGCATATACGCTCGTCAATTGGATTCGATCTTTTATGGGACGTATTCCGTTATCTAAATCTTGGCTCGTGATAATAAGGTTCTGTACGGCCTCACCACGGCGGCGGCGTGACCATTCTCGCGGCGCGGCCTCGCTCTTGTCACCCCTGAGAGCCTCCACGACACTGCAAGGAAGAACCTAAGGTCTTCACTTCCTATAAATGGATCAGTAATGAAAATGTGAAGCATAACACATAAACGAACAAACAAGGAAAGTTACATGCTAATAAAGTCAAGGAAAAAAATGTTTTGCCTTTTATGTTTCAAACCTCGCCAAGTACTTAATTAAATCTGAGCCATGTTCTTCCACCTCCACTTTCTTCTCCTTCTTCCCTCTCCTTCTCGTCCTCGACCGTTCCCTTCTGCTTTTCTCGCTTCCTCCATCCCCCTTTCCACCTTTTTTTTTTTTCTCCACTTGCAACACGGAAAGTATGAATTAACACACACACACACAAAGAAAATCCTTATGCATACCATGAAAAGAATAACAAGAAACATCCTGAGGTCATCCAACAACAACTATATTAACAATAATAATAATAATAATAATAATAATAATAATAATAATAATAATAATAATAATAATAACAAAAAGAAAAAAAAATAACAACAACAGTAATGTCAATACTAATGCCAATAATAACAGCAATAGTAATAACAATAACGACAATAACCCACCATGATATACAAAGCAAGGACCCGTTGATGCAATTTATGGCACTGTAATTCTCGCCTTTAATTTATTCCTAGATCAACACTATATATCAGTTATTTATTGTGCTGCTTGAATAGACTTGGCAACACTGATACTTCCCCCCTCTCCCCTCTTCCGCCCTCCCTCCCACTCTCTCCCTCTCACTCCCCCTGCGTGAGCCTGTTACCTCACCTGTTTGTTTTCCGTGCATCTGGCAACAGCTGTGCTAATGCTTAACACCTGTTGTTAGTGTGTTACCTGGCTTGGCTTGTCCTTGTTCGACGTTAAACGTACACGTGACGCAGGTGTGTGTGTGTGTGTGTGTGTGTGTGTGTGTGTGTGTGTGTGTGTGTGTGTGTGTGTGTGTGTGTGTGTGTGTGTGTGTGTGTGTGATTAGGTCCTGCGATGCACCTTGAGACGTGTTGTGTGATGTGATGTTTGGAGTTGTCTGTGTTGTGTCTGTATGTGTGTTAGGTGTTCTATTCCTTGTGTTACATAATACACGTTTTTCATATGGCATGTTCTGCTTATCAGCTCGCAGAAGTGACACGACTACAGAACAAAGCTTTCCCCTGCAGTACTCACACATCCACTGTACTGTGCCAAAGACATTTCCTGTGTCATTACATGCGTGGCAGACTTGAGCTAACACAGTACAATCACGGCAATCCCTTGAAGAACTGCGCACGATCATAACATAAGGGAACTGGAAGAAGCCAGTAAGACAACATATGGGAGTTCATGTACAGTATATATATATATATATATATATATATATATATATATATATATATATATATATATATATATATATATATATATATATATATATACTGTATATGAACTCCCATATGTTGTCTTACTGGCTTCTTCCAGTTCCCTTATGTTATGATCTTGCGCAGTTCTTCAAGGGATTGCCATGATATATATATATATATATATATATATATACTCGTATATATATATATATATATATATATATATATATATATATATATATATATATATATATATATATATATATATATATATATATATATATATATATATATATATATATATATATATATATATATACCTACTTTTACCAATCATTCATGTTCATGTATCTGTCTAATCTTTTGAGGCTCCATATTAACTGCACTAACAAGCTGATAATCAAGTTTATTCCAATTATCTACTATCCTGTTTAAGATCCAATTTCTTCTTATCTCTTTTACCGAAATCCGACTTTAGCATAACACCACAAAATATCAAATAATGAGAGGGTTTCGTGCATTCACCGTAAAATCAACGCAGTCCCTTAACCGCTCCACATCCAACACATCCCTTGGCAATGAGTGTGTCCGTCAAAACCCGCCTCCTCCGCCGCACCGCCTCCATCTATCACGTGGCGGCGCAGCACATCCTTCTTTCCCCGTCTACTCACTAATTCACGGCTGTCATTATGCCCTCAGCCACCATCACTTACCGCACAACCTCCATCACCATTGCTACAATCTTCTCAGCGCCATCATTATAATTACCATTGCCATAATAATCCCCATCACCACAAGCCACCCCATCACCTGTACAATCAACACAATCACCACTATCAATAATCCCACAGACGTCCCTCGCTGCAGGTGCGCAGGGTTTAATGACACGCAGACAGGTACGGACGTGGGAAGGAGTAATTAAACGTTGCAGGTACGAGTTCACCTGCGGCTCATCTGTGGCTCACCTGTGGCGTGAGTACGGATATAAACAGGTAATATGGATCGTCTTGGGAGCAGTAATAACTTGTACTCAGAAATCAGTTATCAATTATATCAGACGAAAACTGTTATGGATACACGAGGAAAAATGCAGAAAAGGAAAAAAAAAAGTAGGTAATAATAATTAAAATTTGTACGAAAAATAACGACTAATACTTCGAAGTCAGTCATGAATTAAGCATTACAAAAAATAAGGCACTAATTCATATCAAACCTGGATCGTTAACAAAACGACTGAAAAAAAAATATACGAGGTAAAAAAAAAAAAAGCTGCATTAGGTAAAAATAATTAAGAAATACCAGAGGGAAATGAGAAAACAGGTCACGAAGACAATAAATGATTAACTCGCCCATGCACACACACGGCATCTGGCAATTAATCACCCACAGGAAATAGCGAGCGGGGAAAATTTCAAAGGTACAATTATAATAACACCGATGCATCGTTAATAACATAAAACATTGCAGATTAAAGTGTGGGAAATGAAAAAAAAAATCACAATGCTAAAAACTGATCGTCTGAAAGATAAAAGAATAAAGATCGTAATTTTCAAATTCATATTTTGTTTCTCCCATTGTCTAAAACCTAAGGATTATTTTCTGTTCCACATAATCGCCATGAAAATTTGCTCTGTGATAGTGATAACACTCATAATAATAATGATAATAACACTAATAATGATGATGATGATGATGATGATGATGATGATAATAATAATAATAATAATAATAATAATAATAATAATAATAATAATAATAATAATAATAATAATAATAATAAATAATAACAAATAAAAAATAATGACAACAATAACAAATAATGAAGAATAAGCATACGTGGATTAACAATTACAAGAAAACAATAGAAAGTGAGAAATAAAAAAAAAGAAAACATAACAGGTCATCCTACTCACCACACCCAGTGAGAGAGAGAGAGAGAGAGAGATAGAGAGAGAGAGAGAGAGAGAGAGAGAGAGAGAGAGAGAGAGAGAGAGAGAGAGAGAGAGAGAGAGAGAGAGATACACACATATGAGTAGACTAGCAAACACACACACACACACACACACACACACACACACACACACACACACACACACACACACCACACACACACACCACACATACACACACACACACACACACACACAAACAAGAAACGAGAAAAAAACACAAGGAAAGGAATTAGAGAGATAAAGGAAGCAGACGAAAGTAAACAGAACAAAACAAAACAAAAATAGAAACAAACAGAATAAACAGAAAGAAGGAAGGAAGGGGCAAAGATGACAAGAAAACAAGCAAAGCCGAGAGAAATTAGCGATAGTAGATAGGAAGAAATACTAAAACCGCATGAAAGGCTGAATGCATGAGCGAGCAGTTCACGAATAAGAAAAAAAAAAAAAAAAGATACACAAAAATAGAAAAAGCAGAATGAAGAAGAAAAAAAAAAGAGATAGAGAAAGACCGTGAAAGAGAAAGAGGAAGAGAAAGAGAAAGAGAGAGCAAGGAAGAGAGTATGCGAGCTAGACACAGAGAGAGGGAAGGAGATAGAGACTGGGGGGGAGGGGGAAGATAGGAAGACAATGTGTGATAAAGAAACGGAGGAGGGGCAGAGGGACCGCTTTTGGGCATGAGGAGGGGTGTCGGAAAGGCCTCCCGCAGACATGGTTGTGCTTGGGTAGTTTCCGCCTCACGCCCTTCACCTCCTATCAGTATAATTGTTCTGGAGTCATGACATTTTTTTTTCTTTTCCCCCTTTCGTTATTAGATTTTTTTTTCTTGTTGTGTGTGTGTGTGTGTGTGTGTGTGTGTGTGTTGGGTGTGTTGGGTCATTCTTATTTTATCTGTCTCTTCTCCTTTCATTCCTCCTTTCTTGCTTTCTTTATCTTCCTCTGTCTTTCTCTTTCTCTTTCTTTCTTTCTTTCTTTCCCTTTTATCTTTATTTTTGCTTGTCGCGTCTCTTTCTTTTTATCAGCATATTTCCCAAGTTTCATTTTCCGTGTTTTTCTTCTTTATTTCACGTTTTCTTCTTCTTCTTCGTCTTCTTTACTTTCCTCCATGACTTTAACTGCACTTATTTCTCTCTCATCTTATAATTGTATTCCAAGTTACATTCAATAATTCTTTTCCAAACATTTTTCTTTCTCTCTCTCTTACAGTTCAGTTTTTCTTTCTCCTTTTTTTTTTCAATCCGCATTCTCTTTTTCATTTAACTTTCAATAAACGGAATTTGCAGTTTTCTTTACTTTTACCGGACAATACGTTTTAACTCTATCCAAGCTACCACCATCACCACCACCACCACCACCACCATCATCACTTCTGCATAATAATTTCTAAGGCATCTCATCTCGTGTTCTCCCAAAGTCCGCGGCTGTTAGTTAAAATGTTATCTATATTTAAAAACGCCGCAGTGTGAACGGGAACAGGCACCTTTGTGGGAAGATACAATTAAAGGTGAGTGCATTTCTGCGGTGATTTCTATATAATTTTAACATGCCTGCAATCTTTCCAGCCTCCCTTAAGTCCTCATCTCCCACTGAGTTACTGGAGAGCGTGGAATGATGCGAGGAGGAGAAGAAGGAGGGGGAGGAGGAGGCAGACGGAAAGTAGAGTGGAGATGAGCGGAGAGGAAGGATGAGAGAAGGAGAGAAGGCCGAGATGAGGGATGCTTGAAGAATGAGAAATACCAGGGAGGCAGTAAGGGAATGAAGGATAGGATGAGCAGGAGCGAGGTGCCTTGTGAACATGGGAGAGGTGCTGAGAGAGGGAGATGCTGGGAGGAGATGGAGGAGGTCGCACTCGCCTCTCCACACCCAGACGCCCCCAGCTGACCGTCCGCCCGCAGTAATCCAGGTCCGAGGCGCCGTGCCGGGAGAGGATTAAAAATTCAGCTGTGGTAAAATTTTCTCAACTCCCCGTCTGCCTCCCGCTGCGCCGAGCTGTCATGAAGACGCCGAGACGAGGCGGAGGAGAGAGGGAAGGAAGAAGAGAGGGAGTGGAGGAGGGAGGGGAGAGTGCTAATCCCTCACCCGCGGCCTCACACTGCTGCTAATGAAAGTTCACACTGACGAGAGACGGTGCCGCTCGCTGTAACCCGCCCACTGTACCCGAGAGCCTTGCGTTAATTAAAATATATATGTATGCGATGAACGATAAGAGTGGAGTTCAGCGCAGGGTCACTTTGAACGGCTCATACTCCACTGAACACCCAACGTGGAAAGTGGAAAGTATGAAGGTGTTAGAGTTAATCAGTAATACCACTTCTAATTATTAACTTGTCATATATTTTTGTAACTACGATCTTTACCTAACATTTTCTCTGCCCGTTATTTCATCCCTCCTTTTTCTTCTCAGACGCTTATGCCACCAGGTGAAGTAAAATCATAATCATTACCATCACGTCATATCAATCGCATTGTGTACCGGAGAGCGGGGTACAAGCAGCGTCTCAAGACAGATTACGATAACTCCTATACATCACGACGGTACAGAGTAAATAGTACATGTAGGAGGCGAACAATGGCGCCCCCAAGATAAGAGCAATGAAGTGACACAGAAAGGTTCACAAATCCAAATAATGATGAGAAATTGTAACCACCTCTCTCATCATTACCACCGTCACTCACTATTAACAGCCAAATCACAGTTATCAGTTAGATCAACGACAAACCCAATACCACCACCACTACCACCACAATCATCGCCATTCACAACTCCAACACTCCACTACAATCACAATTTCACCCAGTTTCCACCACCACCACCGCCACTGACAACCTCCACTGCCACCACCACCACCACCATCACCGCCACCGCCACCTTCCTCATCCACCTCCAGACACCTTCGCTTCTCCAAGGTGGGATTATAAAAAATCGTCTAAGCCGCTCGCTACCTTGAGTCTGAGCGATAAATTGAGATTAGTGAAGGAGCGGGTAGTCCGTTCTTCCATAATGATCGGCATAATTTTCATACATTTTCATACATTTTCATAAATTCTCCATCTCGGCTGATATATGACCAATTTCAGTTAATATTTTTCGAGGGGAAGGATTTCTTGCATATTTCTTTTCTCTATCGACTATGTAATGATGAACCTCTTTGCACTATCGATGTGTGTGTGTGTGTGTGTGTGTGTGTGTGTGTGTGTGTGTGTGTGTGTGTGTGTGTGTGTGTGTGTGTGTGTGTGTCTGTGTTTGCATGTCCATGTGTGTGAATGTTAATGAATGGGTGCAACTCATACAGTAAATCATTTTAATGCGAACATGAAGGATTTGCACCACACTGAATTTTTCTGTCACTCTATTGAAAGTAGCAGTTAGTCACCAGGTTGTACATTTACTCAATTAATAAATATGAGTAATGCATGCCGCGCCGTTTGGTCCTGGAGGGAGGGAGACGACAACCACACACCTGCCTCACCTGACGATGGCCTCTGAATTAACAAGATCTATGCAGTTTATGTAAAATCTAATCATCTCTCCACGCCAAGGCGACGCCAAAGCACTAAAACCTGCATGTGGCTTAAGACAGAAGCTACACACACACACACACACACACACACACACACACACACACACACACACACACACACACACGCGCGCGCGCGCGCGCGCGCGATACTCGAATATTTTAATGATTTTCTATTCACTTGAGACTCCTTGCATCAGACCACACAGCTGCATTGAACTGAAGAAACGAACAGGTGTGTTTTTAATTACAGCAATTACATCAGGTGAATGTATTCCTCGGTGGCAATGTTTTCAAGCAGGTCATTATATATGACGTAACACTGTTTCACTCTTCTACTACTATCTGCTTCCCAAATAACAACATACTTATCAACTACTTTCCAACTGTATGTTTCTTCCCGTACCTCCTGTTTTCATCTGTAGTGTATATATATTTTCCGTTTCAGCATGTTTCCTTTCTTTCTCAAATTCTCTCCTACAGTGGTATAGGGGTCATACCAAGGGAGACGTAAGCAAAATTCTCAGAATCAGTAATCAGAATAGAACTAAGAATAACTGGTTCATGCTTGAAAAATCTCTTTTCAGTGCTGTCATTAGGGAGCTTTAAAAGATTAGACAAATTTATGGATGGGAACGATAGGTGGAAATAAGTAGATATGCTTCATACAGGGACTGCCACGTGTAGGCCTGATGGCTTCTTGCAGCTTCCCTTATGTTATTATGTTCCTATGTTCTTTAGCTTATCCCTCTCCTTTTTTCTGTTCTCTTCTCTGTTTCCTTCATATCCTAACTCCCTATTCTTTCTATCTATTCTCCTTGTTCTCTCCTCTCCTCTCCTCTCCTAGCCTAGTCCTCCTCCTCATACCTCCCCATACTCTTCCTCTTCACTTTATCCCTTCAATCCTTTCCTCCGCTGCCCTAGTCCTCTTACTCCTATCTCTACCTATTATTCCTCTTCACTTCCTGTTCTCTCTCCTTTCCTCTTCCGCCACATTTCTCCCTATTTTTCTCTTCCTGTTCTCTCTTCTTTACTTTCCTACACAAGTCTCCTCCTCTCACCTCTCCCTATTATTCTCCTCCGCTCTCTCCCTCTCCCTCCTCTCCCACTCCCCGCCGCCCAGCCAATCATCAGTCCAAAACGAGCAATCATCACCGCCATCAGGAGGGATTGAGGTCTTTTCTGCCTCTCCTATTAAAAATTGTTCAAGGCGAGTAGACGTCCAAATCAAATATTTAAAGTTTTGATGAGAATTTTAATTACAGTAGAATTCTAATTATACTGTGTGTGTGTGTGTGTGTGTGTGTGTGTGTGTGTGTGTGTGTGTGTGTGTGTGTGTGTGTGTGTGTGTGTGTGTGTGTGTTTGTGTGTGTGTGTGTGTGTGTGTGTGTGTGTGTGTCTGTGTGTGTGTGTGTGTGTGTGTGTGTGTGTGTGTGTTAGTATATGCGAGATTCGTTGTTTATAAAGAAATGAGGTGAATAACTTTTTAAATGTATTCATGACTTTAAAAAAAAATAAAATAAATAGACAAATAAACAAATAAATAAGCAAGTAAATAAATAAATAGATAAATAAACAAATAAAAATAAGTAAATAAAAATATAAGTTACACATCACACACCAAAACTACCATTCACTCCAACCACCATCACCACATCTACCATAAGGATTCAAGACACTTATTCATCAATTTTTGACCACTGCTTTGACCCTTTTATGGGACTGGCATTTCAGTGGGCACATTTTTTTTATTGGATTTTTGTTGCCCTTGGCCAGTGTCCTTCCTACATCAAAAAAAAAAAAAAAAAATCAACTTTACTTACTTCCTTACCTTTTAGTTCACTCCTCCGCTTCCCATCATTCCCCCGCCGCGCCTCACCTCAAGCAGCGAGGCCGTCATACTCATCTATGGGTTCCCCAGTTGAACAAACAGTCACCCCCGGCCTAAGTATGCCTGCTGGGGCCTATAAGAACCCTCCAAGCCTAAGACCAACCACCGCCACACCACCGCCATGCCTATCACCACAGCCGTCACTACTGCCGCCGCCACACAGTAAAAACACCATCACTTTCCCTAACACAGCAGCGCAAGGTTCACCTCCTCGAGTTTTGAGTCTGTACTTGAGGGTCTGGTCGAGGTTACATTGATTTTTTTCCCCTTTGTTTGGTTTCTGGTTGATTAAAAAGCGAAGGGCTGAGACTCCCGCGTGGCAGCCG
>NC_087163.1:5517500-5525000 GCF_035594125.1 Scylla paramamosain
CACCCACCCACCCTCACCCAACCTCGCCTCGCCCTCAGCCTTCCTCCAGCTTTCCTGCCTCGCTTCACCCCACACTGCTTCGCCTAACCTTGGCCCCCCGTTCCGACCGCCCCAATCCGCCCCGCCCCGCCCCGCCCTAACACAACATACTCGCGTAAATGTTGACACGAATAAACGATCACAGGCGAAAGAAAATGTCTGGCAAGATGATTTTAACCTCATTTGTTGTAGTCGACATGTACCATTCTCTCTCTCTCTCTCTCTCTCTCTCTCTCTCTCTCTCTCTCTCTCTCTCTCTCTCTCTCTCTCTCTCTCTCTCTCTCTCTCTTTACTTATACTATCACACTGTCCATTATGTCAAACACTCACTCCCGGTCTATTAGTATGAGTAGTTATGAGAAGTAATGGTAACACAGGTCCACCATTCCTGTCAAGTCCCCTCCCGTGTGTCACTTTCCTATCACGCGCTGATCAACACACCTGGAGAAGACTGAACCTGCACGGGACAGCGAGTCAAAACCTTCTCGTCTTTTCTCTTTACAACCTTTACTCACATCAACGCCCTACGATTAAAACAGTGAGGAATAACAGAAACATCGTCAGAAGAGGTGGTGGGACTCGTCAGGCAGGGAAACAGCGCACTTGAGGGCAAATTAAGTTACGATTTGAACTTGTGTCGTAAATAATAATAAGACAACCGAGACTTGCGACGCACGGGATCTTGAGTTATGCGCAACGGTGGAGGAGTAATGATCCCTTAAAACAGGCGGAGAAATATAGGCTTAAACGGGTGATAAAGAAGTGAAGTGGAGTTGGACGAGACGAAGGTTGGGGAGAGAAGGAGGAGGAGGCGGTGATGGTGGTGGTGGTGGTGGTAGGGGAAGAAGGGCGGTGACGTGGGAATGTGACATGAGCACCATTGTTCCCCTGAGATGGATGGATGTGTGTGTGTGTGTGTGTGTGTGTGTGTGTGTGTGTGTGTGTGTGTGTGTGTGTGTGTGTGTGTGTGTGTGTGTGTGTGTGTGTGTGCATCTGGCCGGCGTCCTCTTGGCTGCTATATTAAATGTCTCTCTAAGAATATTAACATGTTGCTGTGTCCAACCTCCCGCTGAGAAATAATTTGAGATCGTAGAAAAGAAAGTCATAACCAACCTGAAGGAAAAGAGAGAGAGAGAGAGAGAGAGAGAGAGAGAGAGAGAGAGAGAGAGAGAGAGAGAGAGAGAGAGAGAGAGAGAGAGAGAGAGAGAGAGAGAGAGAGAGAGAGAGAACCAATACGCACAACAAAAAAAATACAACACTGATTCATTTCCTTACAGTGAACGTGAAGGTCAAGTCAAGGTTCATTCACCGTGTTGATTATTCATTCTGTAATGCTGCGAGTTATACAAGTTATAGAAAGATACACAATAAGGCAAATGGACTTTTTTTTTCTTTTTTGGCTACAATGAAATAATTAAGGAAATAGCCAACGGAAAATCTTATAAAACGGAGAGTAATTGAGAGGGAAAATGGAGACACGTATACCAGAAAACCTCATAAAACTGATGGAAAGTGGGGGAAAAAAAGGAAGAAAGGAAAAAAACCGATAAATTATTTTTAAAGTGGACGGAAATTGTGGAAAATAACTAAATGTATATAAAAGCAGATGCAATTTTGGAAGAAAGACATGGAGAAAACAGAAAACTTATAAAAACAGATGAAAATAAAGACCAATTAAGAAAAAAGAAATACAAAAACAAAAGCGGAAACATTAATGAAAGAGTGAGCATAAGAGGAAATACAGACAAAAAAGCAGTATTAGATAAAACAAATGAAAAAGAAGAGTAAGCTTTGACCAGGGGCGCGGTAGGAAGGAAGTATCAAGGAAAGACTGACTAATTGACTGATCGACATGTAACCTTGCCGGATAAACACCTCAGTGACTTGGCGCCATTAGCAGTGAAGGGGAAAAAGAGAAGGGAAAACAATACCTCCTAGCTGTTAGAAATGACATCACAAGGCATGACACCTCACGTAACGACATAAACACCTTGCCTTCACACATGACACCTCGCCACATGCTTTCAAAACGCAGTGCACGGTGAAAAGAAAGTAGGAAATTAAATGTAAAAGCAAAGCAAACAATAAGACTGTATAATTTCCTTGTTTTTTTTTTTCCTTGTACCGTGTATTGTATTATTTTTTCTTATCTCTTTATCTATTGATCAGTTGTAATGTGGTGGCGGTGGTGGTGGTGGTGTGGAGGAGGAGGAGGAGGAGGAGGAGGAGGAGGAGGAGGAGGAGGAGGAGGAGGAGGAGGAGGAGGAGGAGGAGAGGTTGGCGGTGAGATTCAGTGTTTACCTTCTAAGTATACACTGATCCATCACCAGTCCGGGTACTCCCCTCCCCTCTCTCTCTCTCTCTCTCTCTCTCTCTCTCTCTCTCTCTCTCTCTCTCTCTCTCTCTCTCTCTCTCTCTCTCTCTCTCTCTCTCTCTCTCATGTCCCCTTTCCGTTCCTCACACCCACTTATCATCACTACTTCAGTCACACATTTTATGTTATCAGCTTAACATGATTTATACATTTTGTAAGTAAATTAGCTAAGTTGTTGATTTTTCACTTGACAAATATACCATACTTATAAAAAAAAAATTAAACTTTAACTCTATAATGAACACACGAAGAAGAAGAACAAGAAGAAGAAGAAAAAGCGTCACTCACACACACACACACACACACACACACACACACACACACACACACACACACACACACACACACATCAACCGCTTCAGTCAAGTCAAGAAATTCCACCCGACGTTCAGTGTAACCCAGAACGACCTAATCTCGCTCGGCCAGAACCGCAGACGTCCAAACAGCGCGAGGGGCGAGGGTCATGTGGCTTGCGTCGCGCCCACCACCACCACCACCACCACCACCACAGCACACGAAAGAATGAAGCTTGGACCATCATCACCACCACCTTCACCACCACCATTAAAGGAAGGACAATAACCATATATTCCTTCTTTTTATTGACTGGCATTACATATAGTTCCAGTTGCTTCCCTCCACCGAGAAAAGACAGTCGAGATGCGCAGTACATTGATACAACTCCTGCATCATTCGTTACTTCCTGAACGTACTCTTATAGCAGAACAAACTCTTCTTTTAAGGACTTCCATTATAGTTTCAGTTATTAAAATAGATCAATGCTGCGTATACAAAACATACACCTAAAATAAACACGTATTACAGCATCTCTCCTCTCAGTTCACTCACGTCACGCTCAAGTACACACCTCACAGTCTCACGAACCAGAAAAGTAATACATTCTGGACTTGCAGGGTTCTCACGGCAGAAAGTTACATTAGGTTAAGTCACCCTTGGTCCTCAGTCCTCACAGGTGGCCACGGCGGGTCACTCTCCAGCCTCACTTGACCGTGGGGCGTCACTTTACAGGCTCACGTTACCCAGCGCTAAAAAGGGACAGGAATCCACGAGGTTTTAGAAATGGGGAAAGGAATGAGAAGAAAGAAATAAGAGGGGAATGAAAGTAGATTCACAAGGTTTTAGGGAAAGGAAAGGTAATCAAAAGGAGGATATAAGTGAATGAAGATGAGGAAAATATGCGGGATTATTTATTTAATTAGTCTGGCTGCAGTTCCACAAGTTTATGGTGTATATGTGCATATTCACTCCTGCACGTTCACACACACACACACACACACACACACACACACACACACACACACACTAATGAGCCAACACCTCAAACATTTCCTGTGATTTACCTGATGGATAAACTTTAAGAATAAATATTTGGAATAGAAAATGAGGCGCGTGAAGCGAAAATATTCAGCGATGAAGTGGGAGCTTGTGGTAATTAGTGCACAGGTGTCTGAGATCGCACCTTTCTCACTCTTTACAAATTATCTTATTAATGTTACCTACTCCCATCATCGCTTTCATTATTACTTCATTAACAATCCAACTCCCGTTCACTTTTCCACTTCCTTCTTTTTCTTTCATATCTTGCATCACTAACCTTCCTTCACTCTGTATCAACCATTCCTCATCGTCGTCGTCCTCTTTTTTTCCAACAATTTCACTATTATCCTCATTTTTCATTGAGTTGCGGGACAGCGTATTATTTCTAGAGTGTTATTTAGGTATTTAGGTATTACCGAGGTCAGATGGAGGCTCGTGGAAGGATTTACGAGGAGGAGGCTGTGGTTTGACGCTGCCCCGTCCATCGCTGTTTCATGACTTTAAAATTGACTTGTTCCGTCCCACAAAAGGTACCGCTGACATCTTCATGTTTCCTCGTGGCTTCCACCCTCCGGCCGCGGCTGTCTGTTGCTCAGTCTGCCTCAGAAAGCACTATGGAGGTATGAGTCTGCTTATACGAGTAACATGAGTGTGTCTGATCAAGCAGGTAGGCATTAGAAGACGGGGTGAAATGTATAAGTGGGAACTGAAATCACTCTTCAAAACCGACGCTTGGTGACTGCCTAAGTTTAGCCTTCCTTTGTGCGCGAACCAAGGACCGCTCGCTAATGATGTGTGCGTGTGTGTGTGTGCGTTTATGTGAATGTCTAATATTGGTGCGGGTGGGCCGGTAATGGTCAATGGAAGGGACCCATCACCTCTCATCACTTCCCCTCTCTTATTCAAACCCAATCTTCCCTTTCCTCTACAGTCCCTCATCCCTTCCCTTTACTCCCTTTAATCCCTCTATGTCCTCTTCTTTACTCCCTTCTCCCTAAACCCTCTCTCTATACTTGCCTCTCTCCCTCTCACTACCTCCATCCTCCGTACATCTCTAACCACATCTAACGGCTGACGACGCAACGCAATCAGACATTAAGCTCCCGTCGTAGGCTCAGTCGTTGAAGGTGACATCCGGCGGAGACTCGATGCAGGTGTACTGGGAGGACGTAATGAAAATAAAAGTTCTAAAAAAAAAAATCGGTTCACTGTTCATTCATACCCGGAGAGTTATGGACAGGTGAGGTCAAGGGTCACAATAAGCCAGGTAAACATGAGGGGAAAACGATAATGTCCTGGATCCGTTCCCTTTCCCTTCGTCCCTTTCCTTCCCTTCCTCCAGACACATAACCAACCCCTGCTTTCTCCTCCTCCTCCTCCTCCTCCTCCTCCTCCTCCTCCTCCTCCTCCTCCTCCTCCTCCTCCTCCTCCTCCTCTTCCTCCTAGCCTATCGTCCCCCTTCTCCTGCCTCACGTCAGCCGCCACAATAACACTCATGTCACCCTGACGTGCTCATGACAGATGCCTGAATGTAGCATGTCAGCCCCAGATGCCTGATTTGTGACAGACTGGATTATAGGAAGTAACCACAATCGCAAAAGTCTCCCTTAATTTTCTCAGAATCAAGAGTTCATCTCATTCTCATATCCTCTCTCTCTCTCTCTCTCTCTCTCTCTCTCTCTCTCTCTCTCTCTCTCTCTCTCTCTCTCTCTCTCTCTCTCTGTCTCTGCATGTGTTTTGTTTCACTTTTTCATTTTTATTTCAGTGTGTCACTACATCTCCATCTTTTTCTCATTTAGTTTTCTTTTCATCATGTTCTATTTTATAATTTACTGTATTAATATTTTGTTAAATTCTATACAGCAGTGCACGTATTCGTATTATACATATTAAGATTAACTTGCAAAATAGAAATCAACTGAGAAACACCCCATAACCCCTTCCCCCCCCTCCCCTCTCTCTCTCCTCTCTCTCTCTCCCTCTCTCTCTCTCTCTCTCTCTCTCTCTCTCTCTCTCTCTCTCTCTCTCTCTCTCTCTCTCTCTCTCTCTCTCTCTCAGTGACACGCCGGATCTCAAGCTCTCTAGCGGTGCTGTGGGCGGCGGCGGTAAGTCGATACACCTACAACTTTATGAACCAATTTAAATTAGGATAATTGGCCAGCACGCCATGGGGAGTTTTGACCAATCACATGATTCAATAATGACGAAATTGCCCTCCAACTTTAAATGATTCATCTTCATGCGGGTCTGTCACTCATCTGGACCCGAACGACCCTGGAAACTTCTCTCTCATCACTATTCACTGCTTGTAATGACGACCTGGTGGGGGAAGGGAGGGGACAGGGGTAGAGAGGCACGGTGAAGCGAAGGGGTACGGAGGAAGAGAGGTACAGAAGAGGACCGAGGATGTACGGAAAAGGGAAGAGAAAAAGGCAGAGTGGAGAAATGGGGATGTAGAAAGAGAAGAAGAGAGGGGAGGAAGAGAGAGGTACGGTGATGTGAGGGGTTATAAAGGAAGAGAGGTACAGATGAGGAGCGAGGTAGGAAGGAAAGAAGAGAAGGAGGTGGAGTGAAGATGAAAACGTAGAATGGGAGGAAGAGAAGGAGAAGTGAAAGCAGAGAAGAGGAAAAGATACGGAGGAAGAGAGGTACAGAAGAGATGCGGAGAGGCAGAGAGAGACGATAGAGCGAGATAGGAATAGAAGAGCGGGGAGAGGAAAAGGAACGCTGGAGAAAGAGAGAGGAAGGAAAAGAGAGAAAAGAGTTGAAAAGTAGGAAAATGGAAGAGAAGAAGAAAAATTATGTGAAGGAGACAAGATGAAAATTACAAGAAAGAGGAATGAATGGAATAACATAATGGTAAGTGAAGGTTACGATGAATATTTGAGTTTGTTAGAGTAATAGAACAAAAAATTATCATAGTGAACAGAGAGGCAAATGGAGTGCAAATTTTAAACACAAATCAACAAATTAAAGGCAAAGAATGCAAAAAAATTAAGAACAGAAAGATAGGAATGAGATATAAACCTAAAGACTGAAAATGGTTGAAAAGAGAAAGAAAGTGATGGGTAAAAAGAAAGAAGCATTGGGGACAAAAGAAAATGTGAGAGGTGAGGAGAGAATATGAAAGAAAGGAAGTGAAAGAAGAAAAAGGACATGAATAAAAAATTAAGGGACAACTTGTAAGAGGTCACAGAGTCGAGAGAGAGAGAGAGAGAGAGAGAGAGAGAGAGAGAGAGAGAGAGAGAGAGAGAGAGAGAGAGAGAGAGAGAGAGAGAGAGAGAGAGACAGACAGGCTTGACATTCTTTAATTAACCATTTATGTCTATAGAAAAAACAACAACGCAGAACTATGTCCGAAGAGGAGGAGGAGGAGATGAAGCAAGGAGGAAAAGGAAGAAGCAATAAAAGAAAGTATGATAGGAAGGCAGGAGGAGGAGGAGGAGGAGGAGGAGGAGGAGGAGGAGGAGGAGGAGGAGGAGGAAGAAGAAGAAAATAAGTAAAAGGAAGTGAAGGAGACAGGAAAAGAAAAAAAAAACGGATAAGGGAGACGAAAAAAAGAAAGTGGAGAAGAAAGAAGAGGAGGAGGAGAAATAAAAAGAAAACAAGGAAGGGAAAGGTTACATGACCGGCGGCGGAGACTGTAGGGAGTGGCGGGAGGGAGAGAGGGAATGGAGAGAGAGAAAGAGAGGAAGGGAGGGAGGTGTGAAAATCGAGGGGTGAGAACGGCGCCACCTTCACCCCAACAC
>NC_087163.1:5527500-5542500 GCF_035594125.1 Scylla paramamosain
CATGATAAAAACACGTTGCTTACAAGAACACAATCATTATCAACACCACCGGCAACAACCAACAACATACACACAAACAAGGACGTAAACAACCTTAACAAGCACGCACAGGACCACCGCCATCACGCCCCGCACCAATAAGGAAAGGAAAAAGCAGAAAGGAGTAAAGAAAAAAGGGACTTGTGGTCTAAATGATGACCCGGTGCCATCTGATCCCGGCTACAAATCACAGCTGAGGGTCGGAGGTGCCACGGAGACGTAAACGATGCCAGGACACCATACAGGCCCTGGCACTCCCCTCTCACACTTTCTCCCCTCCCCCTCTCCCTCTCCGTCTCCCTCACTCCACTGTTGCCTCGTGCAGTTTCAGTACTACTACTACCACCACCATCACCATTCTCGTCACTCTTCTCCTCCTCCTCTTCCTCCTGCTGCTGCTGTTGTTACTTCTACTACTACTACTACTACTACTACTATAACTCCTACCACTCCTTTTCTTACTCCACTATCGTCTATTCTTCTATTCTCTTACTTTCTCTTTTCACACATTCATTTATCTTTAAGTTTCCTTTTTTAACTGTTTCTTTACCATATTTCCACAGTTTTCCCTTCTTTTCCGTCTGATTTCTTTACTCCCCTATAGCCATTTTCCTACTTTTCTTCACGCGTTCTCTCTATTTATCATTTTTTTCATAACTATTTCTGCACATCATCTACACACTTTCCCCTCCAGACTTTCTCCTCGTTTTCTGTTTCATTCCCTTTCCACATTCCCTTCCATTTTACTTTCATCACCATTTTCCTGTCTACCTCCTTTCTCACCATCTTTGTTCCCGGTGTCACCTCCTCCTCGCCCTTCCTGTCCACCATCAATCATCTCCACCTACGTATACTCATCAGCATCCAATTAGAGCCACGACACAAAACACTCTAACTTTCATAAGATGCATGTGTCTACTTACAAACACAAAAGGTGCTGTCCTAATACTTGACACTTAAAAGATGGACTTGAGGGGTGAATTTCAGCCACACACACACACACACACACACACACACACACACACACAATGGCACTCAGCCCCGTGACACCCCAGATTAGGCCCTTAGTCCACAGATCGCCCGCCCTCCCTCCCCCTCCCCCTCTACTGACGGGCGAGACCTTGGGGGAAGAAAATGATCGACACAAGGGACATAAAAAATTCCCTCAGGTGAGAGAGAGAGAGAGAGAGAGAGAGAGAGAGAGAGAGAGAGAGAGAGAGAGAGAGAGAGAGAGAGAGAGAGAGAGAGAGAGAGAGAGAGAGAGAGAGAGAGAGAGAGAGTAATAAAGAGGGGAAATAACAGACGTAAAGTGAGAGACTATGTGGTAATAGATACTAAAGTGTCGAGGGCTAAATGCGGGAGAGAAAGAGAGAGGGAGAAAAGGAAGGGAATGAGAAAGGGAGGAAGAGACGGAGGAAGGGAGATAGGGAGGGAGGGAAAAGTGGGAGGAAAAGGGATGATGGGAAGAGCAGAGAAGGAGGAGGAGGAGGAGGAGGAGGAGGAGGAGGAGGAGGAGGAGGAGGAGGAGGAGGAGGAAAGGGGAGAGAGGGAAGGTGGATTTTAGTGACATTCTAAAAGTCTCGGTTGGCATTTTGACGGGAAGGGAGAGTGAGAGACGAGTGTGAGGGAAGCACGGGGAGAGGGAGAGGTGACGGGTGAATGAGTGGATGAAGGAGCAGTGGATGGTTGCGGCTGATTAAATGAACTTGAATAAAAGCGAATAACGTGACATAACATCCACTAATAACCTTACCTGTTTAATATCCCTCGTGACACCTGGAGACAAATCCTTTTGACACAGCACAGGAAGAAGAGGAGGAGGAAGAAGAGGAAGCGTAAAGACGAGGCAGCTTAGAAGAATTCGAGTACGTTGTTTAAGGGGTAGTTATTGATGGGGTTTGAGGGGAAAGAGGGAGGGGGATGGGATGGTGATGGAGGGGGAAGGTTGGACTCAAGAATGGAGGAAAGGAGTGAGGGAGGGGAGGGAGGGGAGGAGGGAAAAGGAAGGAGGGGGATATTTCAAGTAGTTTGTGGTTATCTGAGCTTTGGGTGTTGGAGGCTGTCCCGGATCAACGGAGGAGGAGGAGGAGGAGGAGGAGGAGGAGGAGGAGGAGAAGGAACAGAAAACAAGATAATAGGAACTAGAAATAGGACAGGTTAATGACGAAAGAAGAAAAAGTGAATGAGAAAAGAAAGAAAATGATAGGAATGAAACGTGAGAGTAATGAAACATGCACAAGAAGTAAAGATAAGCAAATAAAGAGAAAACATGGCAAGACTAAATGATAAACAAATGAGAGGCAGAGCGACAAGAGGCCAAATGGACGAGAAGAAAACGTGAGATGGAGGAAACGATTGTGAACGGATAATACGGAAATAGAAGGTACGAGAAAAAGAAAAACCGACGGAGGAAAAGAATACATGCACGGAAGAGAGAGACAGAGATAAAAAAAAATCACGGAAATGAATTACAAAATTGAACGAAAAGAAAAAAATAACATACTCTTTACACAACCAAAATAAATAAATAAATACATCAAAGAAAATAAAAAAGAAGTTAGAAATAATTTGCATATACTGTATAATAATAATGTACACACAAGGACACATACGTAGCTAAATGTAATTATGAAATACGTACAAGGATGCTTAGTATGTATATAAAGTCATAACATCTACCCAAGTATTTTTTTCATCAGCAACGAGAAGAAAGAAGAGGACAGAGGAAAAAAAGGATAAAGAGAAAAGGGTTGTAGTAAACTCTTTGCTACCTTAAAAATGTATGTAAAATTTATTTCTAGTAATTATTTTCTTTGTTTGCCTGTCTGCCTGCCTGTCTGTCTGCCTGTAACTTTGTCTGTCTGCCCCTCCTCTCTCTCTCTCTCTCTCTCTCTCTCTCTCTCTCTCTCTCTCTCTCTCTCTCTCTCTCTCTCTCTCTCTCTCTCTCTCTCTCTCTCTCTCTCTCTCTCTCTCTCTTATAGATACGGGCTACCCAGATTCCTCATTCCAGATTTGCAGAAACAACTTAGCACCACCACCACCACTACCACTACCACCACCACTACCACCACCACCACCACCACCACCACCACCACCACCACTACCACCACCACTACCACCACCACCACATACCCTACCGTTCTTAATCCCGTTCCTTCCTAAACTCTTTCCCTCCTCCCCACGGAGCCGCCAAGTCAACCCGGGGCTCCTCCTCCACCAGGGTCTTGTGTACATACGCGGCACTGACTTTCCAATTCCCGGTACGAGTTTTGCAAATGGTTCTCGATTGCTCGCTCCTCCGGTCGGCAGCTTGATCAGCACTCACCAAAGCATTTCCCTGACAAAAAAAACGTCCCACTCGGAAAGGTAGTGGAGTGTGACCCGCAGCTCTCCTCCTCCTCCTCCTCTGCTCCTTTCCCTCTATCCCTCCTCCTCCTCCTCTGCTCCTTTCCCTCTATCCCTCCTCCTCCTCCTCCTCCACCTCCTCCTCTCTTTCCTCTCTCACTTTTTACCTTCTTACTTCCCTTCCACTTCACTCTCCTTGCCCTTCTCCGTCGTCGTATATCGTCTCTCTCTCTCTCTCTCTCTCTCTCTCTCTCTCTCTCTCTCTCTCTCTCTCTCTCTCTCATCTCTCTCTCTCTCTCTCTCTCTCTCTCTCTCTCTCTCTCTCTCTCTCTCTCTCTCTCCTAAGTCACCTGCACCTTTCATTTCCATACGTGTTACATTTTCCTCCCAAATATCTTACCGTTGTTCCTCCCTTTCATTTCTACCTTTCCTCCTCCATCTCCCTCATGACTCCTTCCCCGCCCTTCCCAGTACACCCTCCACGCCTATCTTCCTCTCCTCCTTTACTGCCTCCACTTGCATAGCCTTCCCCTTCCTTCCCTTCTCTCTCCCGGCCAGCCCACATGACCTCGCCTCGCAGTCTTCTGGCCATCACCAAGAATCACCCGCCGCGCGTCTCGTCTTCCGCCCAGTCGCCAGGGAGGGAGGGAAGGACGGGCTGCAGTGGGAGGCGATTGGGGACACAATGGCAACGATTCTGTATGTACGCAATTGTGTTTTGTAGTTTTTTTCTAGTTTTTTTTTTTTTTTTTTGTAAGTGTGGTTTTAGTAGTGAGGGATTAAATTGTTCCTGTGAATTTTGTTGTAGTTAGTCAAAGTATGTGGTTTTTGATACTGATTACTTGACTATACTTATACATTTTGCTGTTTGTTGCTGTTTTTTTTTTCTGTCTCTTTGTGTATGTGATTTTAGTTGTACCATTGTGTTTTAAGTACATACAAGCGATAGCAAAATATAATACAAATATATGCTTGTTTGCCTGTTACTGAGCTGCATACAGTTTACTTAAATTAATAACAACAGCAGACTAGTTATAAAAGTTTGTAGGACTAAGGGCTTCTGTGGCTGCGACAAAATTACATATTTGAACGAAGAGATGTGTTTTGGTGGTTTGCCTTGTGCTTGTATGTTTTAATGACGTTTAATTAGAAAGTACAATTAGATATAGATGTTTGTGTGTTCATTTAGACGTAGAGTAAATTACCCCTAATAAAAATTATCTTCAAATATTTTCAGTTTCAGAACAGTAAATGACTACAAAATACCAAACAAATGTGTCGTAAAAAAATATCAAAAAAATATACAAATACAGAAGAAGATCAATATTTATATCAAAAGTGAAGATAATATCAATAAATCGACGAAATGTAGCATGGAAAAAAGATAATATATGAAAAAAAAGGAATGAGGAAAAAAAAGAGCTATGTGTCTGTACAAAAATGAATAATACTAGTCCACCGATAAAATGAAACGTAAAAAGCAAAGAAAAAAAAATGAGATGAGATAAAGAAGAAAAAAGTCACCAACACATACGGACCCGCAAAGAAAAAAAAAAAAAGAAAAAAAAAAGAAAGTGAGGACAAAAACTAAATAACAAGAGAAAATGGGATAAACAGAGAGCGAGCAAAGCCTCCCTTCCCTCCCTCAATCACCGCCACTTCCCTCCCGCCGAAGGCAACACAACTGGGCAACTGGTCCATCGTAAAAATCAATTTGAAAGGAGTGCCAACCATTGCTCTCTCTCAATGGTTAACAGAGTGCCAGAGCCATAACCATTGTCTGCTGTTATGAGTGGCCGCCGCCCTTACGACTCTCCAACACGCACCTCTCTCTCTCTCTCTCCTCTCTCTCTCTCTCTCTCTCTCTCTCTCTCTCTCTCTCTCTCTCTCTCTCTCTCTCTCGTCCATCTGTCTCCGCTTTTGTTCTCTTTCATTTATCCATTATTTTGTGCTTTTACATTCTCTCTCTCTCTCTCTCTCTCTCTCTCTCTCTCTCTCTCTCTCTCTCTCTCTCTCTCTCTCTCTCTCTCTCTCTCTCTCTCTCTCTCTCTCCCATATTTTTATTGCCTTTAGTTTCGATCCTTACATTCTTTCCCCATTCCCCTTTTTGGTCAATAATGTCTACATTTTCTTCTTTCGTTGCACAATAATTGTCTTTCCTTTTTTCTTTCTCTTATTTTATATTTTTTTCGGTAATTTTGGCTTAAATTCTTGCATTTTTTCCTTTACTCTCCTTTATGTTCACAAGTTTTTTTTTTTTCTTTTCAACATTCTTTCATATACTTTTTTTTTTTTTTTTATCCTCTTCACTGTTTGTTTATTTCTACTTCGTCTTCCTGCTCCATATAATCATCACATGTCCTGCCCAAAGCTTTCCTCTCTTTCTCCTACACTGGTCGCAATATCCCACGAAATAGAGCGTTAAACCATTACCTTCCCTTCGCTCTAACCTCTTTCTATGTTTGTATATTTCACCAACGCCTTGATTTGATTTTCGTCTACATGCTGAGTTCACTGAAACCAACACTAACACCTGTTCTTATGTTCAGTATTTCCTCCTCTTCCATTTGCTTTATTTCCTTCCGTATTGTATATTTTCAGGTATTAAAAAGTCTCAGAACAAAATGTGCATGATTGTGTGTGTGTGTGTGTGTGTGTGTGTGTGTGTGTGTGTGTGTGTGTGTGTGTGTGTGTGTGTGTGTGTGTGTGTGTGTGTGTGTGTGTGTGTGTGTGTGTGTGTGTGTGTGTGTGTGTGTGTGTGTGTGTGTGTGTGTGTGTGTGTGTGCGTGGTTCATGGCATTGGTGTGGATGGAGATAAGAATTGGTGTGCAGTTGTTATAGCTGGTGGTGGTGGTGGTGGTGGTGGCGATAATAGTGACGGCTGCGGTGTTGGTGAGAGGCGTGGCGGCAGCAGTGGCGGGGAAGGGAGTGGGCGCTGCTGGTAGTAGTAAAACCTTAACATACAAGCAACGCAAATTTGAAGTAGTCGCAGAGGAAACTTGGTGGTGGAATGAAAGGGAAATACCGGTGACTGGTGTGTGTGTGTGTGTGTGTGTGTGTGTGTGTGTGTGTGTGTGTTTGGATTCCGGCGCTGTAGTTAACCTGGCCAGGACAACCTGCATAAAACAAGGTCCTTGCGTCAAGCGTGCGCGGCGTTCCGTGCTGTGTGGAGCAGAGTCAGCATGGCGTGCCTGATGACATGGCTTAGTGGGCACGTGCGCATGACGGCGAGCCTGTGTACACGTGCGTGCATGATAACGACCCGTGGTAATCAGAGAGCCGCCCCGCCGACAGTCAAGCGCAGGCCGTTAAGGAGGCAGTCAAGGCTGAGTTTCGCGTCCGTCGAGGGTACATTGATGCCCCCAGAGAAGAGTACAGTAGACAGACGGTGAGTGTGTGTGAAGGTACTAGTGGCAGATGTACCTTTACTTATAAAGAACTCATGTCATATTAAAGTACGCAGGTAAAAGAAGCAAACATCTCACTACTACTGCCACTACCACTATTACTACAGCTAGTACTTCATTTCTACCACTCACAGGACCAACTAATTCAAACCAATGGTACTTGTATGAGCGAGAGAACCATGATTTCAACTATATCTCTTAAAAAACGCAAACACAGAACTCTAAACACTCTAAAACCACCATCACCCTCGCACTTCCTTCACCCACTCACCCCATCACGTTCTCCCGTCACCCTTCGCGCCTCAGTAAAAGAAAGTAAAAGGCTGTACCAATCGATGAGTGAGCGTCTGCCTTCCTGTAGCATTCCAAGTAACAAAGACGGTCATGATTATTCTATTGTCCTCCCAGACGACCCCCGCACTGCTCATAATCTGTGCTCGTGGCCTCCCATCACTCCGTCAGAAGGCCACGGCAGACAATGAAGGGTGAAAATAATGACTTTCGATCAACGCAGCTTCCTCGCATTCAATCACGTCTCTACATTTTTTTTTATTATTCCTATTTTGTATATTAATGTTGAGCTTATTTCCCCGGCTGTTTTTCCTTGTTTCTGGTGGAAGCGTTCAACAATTCCCTAGTTTCCCTCGGGGGCATCGCAGAAAATCTTCTATAAACAAGAGAAGGCTTTCAAAAATTAACGAGACTCAAAAGGGTTCGTTGGTAAGTCAGTCAATAGGCGGCTCGCACGCACGCGCACACATGAATGCACACACACACATACACAGACACACACACACACACACACACACACACACACACACACATACACACACACACACACACACACACACACGGCCGCCGTCCCGCTGCAGGGAGTTACGGGAAAGGTGTCTCGCTGGCGGGCAAGAAGTGCAGCCGAAGAGGAAAATCCATAAAGCCAAATAAACGAGCAAGAGTCTCGAGGGCGTGAGTGGAAGGCGCCCTGCGGGGAAGCAAAACACTGCAAGTGGCCTCAAGTTTCATAACAATTGATCGAATTTTTGTCCCTGATATTGCAACAGTTGTTTCCTGTGTCGCGGCCTTTCAAAAGGTGGAAAAGACCAAGACCCTTTCAGAAAATATAGCGAGGAAGGATAAAACTGGTTACACAAACTTGCGTCCTTTCTCACTTTGAGGCCGCGGTTGACATCTTCTCTAATGCTACGTTTCCTGGTATTTATTTCCCCGCCTTTCTTAATAATGTAGGGTTTGGCAGCTGTCGTGTATCTGGTAGTGTTTCCAGGAGGGCGTCGATCTGTCACCCGCGAGGCGCCAAAATTCATGACTCACCGCACCTGAACGCCATGGAAAGTGATCAAATAAGCACGACACACACACACTGCCATTACGTAAACGAAGCAAATAAACTGAAAGGAAAGTAAACACACACACACACACACACACACACACACACACACACACACACACACACACACACACACACACACACACACACACACACACACACTCAACAAGCCAACAACCCTCACGTCACGCTCAAGAAGGAGAGACAGCAGGAGACTGAGTCCATTCTGAGGAAGGTCTACCCAACACACCACCACCATCACCACCACCACCGACACCGCCACCGCCGCCGCGGCTTCCACTCCAACACACAATTAAAGAAAAATGGGACACAATAATCGGTGAAATATTCAGTACAAATCACGTTACTTATCAAATACTCTGGAAACACAAGCAGTTCACAAAGGAGCTTTTTTTTCCCTCTGACTTATAAATAACGTTAGGGTACAGTGTATCGACATACAATTGGTCCAAACGGCCTTAGGACACGCGACCCTGGTCAGCCACGCCGGGAAAAACACAGCGACTCCCGTTTTCTTTTCCCACTCGAGTCGTGGGTGTGGAAGAGGTGCGCGTGGAAGGGCGTGGAGGGGCGTGGAGAGGTGGATCACGGGCCTGGTGAGTGAGGGGCGCGCCGCATGTAAGAGGTGGATATAATGAAGGATGGGGACGATGAATGAATGCTATGCTTTGTTTTTACGTCCGATTTTTTTGGTTTATGGAGATGTTATATAAACAAAGAACAAATACTAATAAATATGAAGGAAAGGAATATTAGTAAGAGGAAGAAAACATAATACAAGATGCATGTCACGATTTCTCATTTTCTATGCAATCCTGAGCTGCCAACGACGACCATCAGGCGACAACCTCACCGCTGAAAGATTAAATTGAAACTGCCCCACATCAGCATAGTGTACATACATGTCCGGAGAAAATGAATAAACAAATAAATAAATGAATAAGCAAATGAACAAACAAATGAATAAACAAACATGCAATCAACTACCGAAACAATATTTATTAAGGTACTACTGATCACATTACAAAATATATTCAATTTTTATTTCGTTATCATGGACTTTTGGGCTCACCACCACGCCGCATCTAATAAGTATGCAGGTTCAGGGCGTCTCACTTCGGGTACAGCGGATCAGAATCACTCCCATACTGCGAGGAGATGCAAAGTAAAGCAGCATTTCAGGTACCTGCCCTCTGGAACACCTGAGAGCAATCACCTGCGACTCTTTATTGCGACCTTCACAAGACAGTCCTCCTCAGCGGATGGGATAAACGTGGTGAAGAGGAAGTGCTATTCTCTACTCGACTTTTAAGTAGCATTAAATGTGTGTGTGTGTGTGTGTGTGTGTGTGTGTGTGTGTGTGTGTGTGTGTGTGTGTGTGTGTGTGTGTGTGTGTGTGTGTGTGTGTGTGTGTGTGTGTGTGTGTGTGTGTGTGTGTGTGTGTGTGTGTGTGTGAAAATTTTTAGATGAAACAAAACAAAACAAAACAAAACAAAACAAAACAAAATGTCTCGGAAAAGAACAAGAAGATGTATTTGAAAATGTTGCGTGAAACAAAAGGGAAGGAGGAAGGATAAGAAGACCAAGGGAAGAGAAGGTAAGGCAGTTGCTAGCAAGGGGCCGCCAGACCCACCACGCTAATTAAACTCGTCACGCGTCGGCGGTATACGAGTGACCCAGATAATTGACACCGACCCCCTGCCGCCACCTGGAATGCCCCGCAACGGAATTAAAACGCATCGGATCATCATGAACACCCTCATTAAATGCCTTGCCCCAGCCTCCCGATCTCCTCCGTCAGAGTGATCTGCACCTTGCCCTTCCCTCGGCAGCATCTCTTCACAGCACACCGATGCACCAGGTATAAGTTCTTGTTTAGTTTTCCCTGATACTTCGAAGTCCCAGCGTCCTCCACGAGCGCAAGTTGGATTAAAGAGGTGGGCTAAGAGGAGGCAGGGGACCATTATGCTAATGTGCAGCAACTCCCGAGCCCGAGGTCCGGCGGGGCGGCGCACCTCACAAAGAAGGGCTCTCTCGTTTACCATGCTAATGACTGTTTGGACGAAGGAGAGAACAATTAAAAGGCTGTTAATTTCGTGTTTGCATGATACATCGCAAATTCGTGTTAGTGCGGGAGAGGCCGCTCGATCACGCCCTCCCGACGGGGGATCGAATTATGTGCCGAGCCAGAGCCGATACCGGCGTGCGGCCCGCCCACCACGGCAGCAACAGCACCACCACCACCACCACTACCACCACCACCACCAACAGCAGCAGTAGCAGCAGCACCAGCAGCACCAGCACCAGCAGCAGCACTAACATCATCAGCAGCAGTACGAACACCATCAGCAGCACCACCAGCAACACCATCAGCAGCACTAACACCATCAGCAGCACCAGCAGCAGCAGCACTAACACCATCGGCAGCAGCAGCAGCAGCACCAGCAGCAGCAACACCACCACCAGTACCAGCAGCACCAGCGCCAGCACCAGCAACAAAAACAAAAACAGCAATAGCAACAATAACAGCAACAGCAACAACAATAATACCAACAATAACAGAGGCAGCAGTACCAACCAGCAACAGCAGCAGCAGTAGCAGCAGCAGCAGCAGCAATAACAGCAACAGGAACAACAACAACAACAACACACAAAAAAAAACACCACCACCACCACCACCACCACCACCACTAACAACAACAATAACAACAACAGGGCGGGAAGAAGCTCCTGAAGGATAGTGAGCTTCAGGCATCATATAATATGAAAAACGAAAACACAGTACAAAATAAATCTATTGTGAGACTTGTGCATTGGTACAGGACGTGGATTTACACTCGTCAGCCCTCGTGGTAATAATATATAAGGATACAAGTCTCAGTTGGTGAATAAATACTCTACAAGCACACATCTCATCCTTCTGGAAATACAAGCAGATTAAGAGATAAAGGTAAGAGAAGCAGTCCCCCCCCTCGCCTTGATAGTATCCTTTGCTGCCCCGCTGGTCGACACCCAAGCCCGCCTTGTCCCCCGGGAGGCACGTCTCGTTAATCATCGCTTGCAGTCTAACTCGGAAACAAAAGAAATTAAAACGTGATTAATTATTACTTCATTACCCCTCACTGATCCACTTGTTTATAGTTCCTGCCGTCCTCCACCTGCCGTCCCCCACCTGCCGTGATCCATCTTTTGTATATTAAACAACACCTGCACCTTGTCAAGTCAAAGGAAGCGTTTGGTAGCCTCCTGCGATCCTTAAAAAAGAAAAATTGAGAGAATGCAAATATCATTCTTGACAACTTATGTGATATCATCAAATTGATAGTATAAGTAGTAAGATGTAAGCTTGCAGTCTGAGGTATAAAGAAGAAAAATTAAGCGTGTTTACGGGAAAGAAGAGAAGGAAGTGAATCGAAGGAAAGGAAGAAGAATGAAAACCAGCATGCAAGTGGAGAGGGTGGAACAAATAGCTTAACGTGTGTGTGTGTGTGTGTGTGTGTGTGTGTGTGTGTGTGTGTGTGTTGTGTGTGTGTGTGTGTGTGTGTGTGTGTGTGTGTGTGTGTGTGTGTGTGTGTGTGTGTGTGTGTGTGTGTGTGTGTGTGTGTGTGTGTGTGTGTGTGTGTGTGTGTGTGTGTGTGTGTGTGTGTTGGAAATACGCCCACATGCGTAGCAAAGGAAATGATTTTCGAGCCATGGGAAGCACCTGAACAAACGCGTGCTCTAGTCTGAGATAAATATAGACTCACACCATAGGAAGATGCTGCAAGGTGAGTCACTGTTCTGCTCCTGCTCCAGACACACACACTAACTGGACGCCAGAACTAACAGGACGCCAGAACACCCAAATCATGAAGGACTGTCTTGCATTTCAGAATCTAATACGGCGGTGAAATTATAAAAATTCTACACGCAATGGTCGGTAATCTAGAAACGGGAGATAACGAGATTTCTTCAGACGCTTCTTAAGTTGGCATACTTGGCACTTCATACACAGAAAACAACTAAAAGTGTGCTTATTTTACTACAAAAAGTGTACGGTAAACATAAGTATTCCATTACTTTCATCTAGGGGACTCCTATCCTCGGTTCCTCCAGCAGCTTTCATCGCGGGGGTGTGTACGTCTGTGTAGTTCGATTGGCTTCTGTGTCTTGGAGCTACAACAGGTAAGTTTCTAACGATATGATACGACTTGCAGTGCTGTGATGTGTGTGTGTGTGTGTGTGTGTGTGTGTGTGTGTGTGTGTGTGTGTGTGTGTGTGTGCAGGTGGGTGAGTGGTTTCGCTGCCTTGAACACACCGACTGAATGTTAATTTTGCCAGTAAATATTTGCCTGGCCGAACGCGGCGCGGCAATCACTCTCAACTTACTGCATCAAGACAAACACAACCACGTCGGCGCAACGAATGCCGCACGGGAATGGATCCACACTGACCACTTTCCCGCCCACCAGCGCCCGCCGCCCATCAATCCATTAAAACCTCCTTCGGCGACGCGTCTCCGAGAGCCTTGCCAGGACGTAATTGCTTTCATTACACGCACAGGAAAATTTTATTCCAGCGACACGCATTATAAAGTCCGATTAAAGTTTGGTGCAGGCGAGGCGAGGAAGGCGAGGCGGCCCCAAAAGGGAGTCCTGCAGGTGTAATGGCAATCATCGCGCTCATAAACTTTCCTGAGATTTACCTCACGTTATCTAACTGGGTTTAGAGAAGTGGAGACGTTGTGATTGGTTCCTTTGTTCAGGGAGCACTCCGAGGGCGGCGAGAGGCGGTACTCCCCCCCAGCCACTCCTCGCCGCTGCCAAAACTTCCCTCACTTCCCGACAACCGAGGAAACTTGCTCCGCTAGACTCATTGTGATGCACGTTAAAGCGAACCACCACAAAGAAAATATTTGAGGCAAATTGTCAAACAGTTTGTCTCGGCGGCGGAGTTTACAGGCCTGCGTGGCGCCCTCCATCCAGAGGACCATTACCACTCTGCACACTCTGGTTCGTCGCCTCCGTCTGCTTCTCATAACATAAGGTTTTGTAGACTTTTCTGTAGGGAGGTCAGAATACGGTGGACAATCAGACGATGAGGAGTAGTTCATCTCATTTTCATTTTTCCTTTTTTTTTTTTTTTTTTCTTCTTTTCCCGGTGACACGTGCAGGTGGCGATAAGCAGACCAGCAGCACCAGACTTCCGTCTTTCGGTGAATCAGGAAACTGACTTCAAAACATTGGAAAATCGAAGTCAGTTGCGTGGTTGAGAAACATCTCGTATTTCAGAGAGAGAATGAGTCAAATCACCTCAACTGTAAATAAATAGGGAGACATTCTACGGTACGCAATGCCTCCGTGCTCAGCTCCATCTCCTGAGCCTCGAGGGGTTGATAGGTTACTCACTCAGTATCCAGAAGCGTGACATGACTGTACCGTTGTGTTACAGTAGCTGCCTTGCCTAGGTGTTCGCGTATTGAGCGATCCGGGAAGAGCTGAGTGTTACCTACCCGTTGCAGGATGGATTCGAATTCTTGTGTATATATATATATATATATATATATATATATATATATATATATATATATATATATATATATATATATATATATATATATATATATATATATATATATATATATATATATATATATATATATATATATATATATATATATATATATATATATATATATATATATATATATATATATTTATTTATTTATTTATTTATTTATTTATTTACTTATCTATTTATGTTCTTTTCTTTCGGAGGCTAAGATGGCTGGTCTCATGTGTTTTACGTAGGGAGATTCAGTTAGTATGTTGTAGGGCAGGCAGATTTTTTGAATGACGCATTTGTAGAGGCTGAAGCAGACATAAAAATCTCACTGATGCAATTGTCGTCGAAGATAGTGTTGAATGGAAGCACGTGGGTATTCCTCGGTCACTAAGCGATACCTTGAAAAAAGAAAAAAAAAAAAAAAGATACCCTCAAGCAACACCGGAAAATTTCTGGTTAAAATAGGGAAGGTCACAAAGGTAAGCCCGGAGCTGAGTAATCGTCGTAAACGTATCCTGATGGCGCCGGATGCAGTGGAGGCCAGGTGTGAGTGGCGGGACGGGGCGGGACGGGGCGCGACGGGGCAGGGTAGGGGGAGGTGGTATGGGGTGTGGGCGTACGAGTGAATCACCGCCCCAGAAACGGTGTCCTGTCCTTCCCTCCCAGACGACTAGGTTTACTTTGGCAACACTTAACCTGATCCAAGTGAGACTTTCATGGGTGCTTGCGTCACCTTTTAAATGTTATGTTTACACACACACACACACACACACACACACACACAGGTCTAGAAGTAGCGAGTGCAGATTCCTATCACTATCGCAGCGGTGTGGTGATGGTGCAGACAGTAACAGCAAGCTAATCATGAGGCACCGAGATATGTTCATTCAACTTTCATCTTTTTTTTTTTTTTTTTTTTTTTAACTAACGAGTATTTTTTAGTTATGTACATGTCGTCCAGTAGTGGTGGTTTTCGTCACGTGGCAGAAGGGCAAATGCTTTAGTGAATGAATTAAAACTAGTAGTATTTACACAAACAAGACGCAACGGCCCCGAGTTACTGTGCCGAAACTATTAATTTCTTGTGATGGGCAAATTAAGGAAAAAAAGTATAGAGGTAACAAAAAAAAAAGTAATACCTTCAAGTTGGCAGCCATAAAATAATCAATAAAAGTTATAAAGCAAATGAGTACATGACTAATTTAATAACTAGATGAATGAATGAATGAACAAGTGAATGGATGAATGAATGAATATCTATTGATGTATTGATATATGTATAGATGAATAAATAAGTAA
>NC_087163.1:5547500-5550000 GCF_035594125.1 Scylla paramamosain
TCTCTTTCTCTCTCTCTCTGTTTTCTGCCTCGTCCCTCCTTGGTCTGTCAACCCTTACATGCCGGACAGTGACTAATGGACGCCAGATGAAGGGCACAGACGCGGCCATCACGTAAGACTCACATTCACTCTGTTAACCTCCGTATTCTCGCCCTTCGTAACCCTTACCTCGTAGCACTGTCTGCTCTCGTCACCTTCTCTTAGGCCTCAAAGGATTAACAACTGCTCGGGTGATCGTTACCACCGGAAACGTTAATTGGTGCCCCATTATGATCTTGTTGGGTAATTACCTTTCGCTTGTTCAGGTAATGGGACTAATGACCAAATAGTTTTCTTCTTTTATCTAGTTCACATTCTCATCCCTGACAAGCTGAAACATTAATTACTGTTAGTTTTTCCACGGGAGGGAGTCCGTGGGATAATTTAATAGTAATTACCTACCTGCTAACGTGGAGAGGAAGGAAGGCAGCGGGAAGGAAAAAGCATTAACTTGCGAATATTTGTAACTGCTACCGAACAAGCTATTAAAGATTTTTCCGAAAGATTTATCTCCCCGGTGAAATGGAGGTAAATTCATCTCTAGGGCACTCGTGAGTAGAGGCGATAATTGGTCGCGTTCCCGCCGCCACCTTGGGTCCCTTGATGACTGGCCGTTAATAAGAGCGGCAGTAATCACGAGCAATTGATAGTAATTAAACCTCATTATGTCACGCTCGCCTAATTACCTTCATCATGGTCACTGGCAATAAGAAAACGACAAACTGAGAGGCACTTAAGGCGAAAATCTAAAACTACTTCAACACCTTTTCACTCTTATTGCTGTTAGACATTGAACTCTTTCTACTTCACTTGCAAACCTTGGAAAAAAAAAGTGGTAATCATGCTATATAAAACACCTAAGGCTACGGCACTTTCCAAGACGGCGGGGAAGTCCACCCTAAGCCACCTCTGCGGAAGGGCTGAGTTCCGCGTGACGTCAACTGTGCGAGGCAACTCATGGATAAATCAAAATAACTTACAAAGACTATTCAGGTGTAACAGTGTGTTGCGTGGGGTGGCGTCACGAAGAGGTGTGTGTGTGTGTGTGTGTGTGTGTGTGTGTGTGTGTGTGTGTGTGTGTGTGTGTGTGTGTGTGTGTGTGTGTGTGTGTGTGTGTGTTAGTAAATTATCTATGTATGCATATATGTATGTATGCATGAATGTATATGTGTATGTATGTATGTATGTATGTATGTATGTATGTATGTATGTATGTATGTATCCATTAAGTATTCAACAATATATATACATGAGTCAATAGATTGTATACTTAACTATCTTCCTATCTATTTATCTGTCTATCTATTCCTTCTATCTATTTATCTATTTACCTCCCTATCTTTCTACTTACCCCTCTCTCTCTCTCTCTCTCTCTCTCTCTCTCTCTCTCTCTCTCTCTCTCTCTCTCTCTCTCTCTCTCTCTCTCTCTCTCTCTTTCTCTCAATGTTCTGTGTTTTGTTTTATGTGTGTGTGTTTTGTTTTATGTGTGTGTGTGTGTGTGTGTGTGTGTGTGTGTGTGTGTGTGTGTGTGTACAAAGCGTTACCATGTACTAATGCCATGTCAGTTTTTGCAGGTAACAGGCATTGCGTATGAATTCATCTGCGCCAAAAACCTGTAATGTCTCTTTTTTAACACTCACGGTATGTGTTTATGGCTCATTTTTACATTTATGCCTTGCTTTCATACACGCACGCTGACTGAGAATAAAAAAAAGCAACGGTAAAAAAAATGAGAGGGGGAAAAAAAAAGCCATGCAGTATTTAATAAGATCTGCATGTGACGTCACCAAGGTCTCCCTGAACTAGTAAGCTGCAGGTACTTATTTTCGAGTCTTACAGATGCTCTTTTTCTATTTTTTTTCCTTTAGTTATTCTTATTGCTAACTCAACGTGTACTTAATGTTCATGTTTTCTTTTTCTTTTTTTCGTGTTATTTTTTCTTTTTTCTAATTATTCTTTTTCCTCGGTGTTTCCTACCTCCACTTTCTTTTGTTTTCTTTTTTTTTATCATGTTTATTTTTTGCTTCCAACTTAACATGTACTCAATGTTCATTTTTTTTTCTCTTCCTAATTATTCTCCTTTCTCGGTGTTTTCTAGCTCCACTTTTTCTTCTTCTTTCATTTATTCATTTGTTTATCTTTTTATCTTATTTTTATTGACTTCATTTAATTTTCCTGTTTTTTTCCTCATTCTTCTCTACTTTGATATCTTCTCCGACCTCCATTACACCTAATTCCATATTTTCTTTTCTTTCACATTTAGTAACTGTCGCTTTTTCTCCTTCCCCCTTACACTTCTTCCCTTTTTTCATCTTTACTCTTTTTACATCCACCATCTTCCATTTGTTCTTATTACTCATGTCTACTACTTTACTTCTTATGAGAATTTTTTTCCCTTTCTTTGCCTCAATTCACTTTCATATTCTTCCGTTCCCTTATTCACAATCTTCCATTTAAATTT
>NC_087163.1:5560000-5595000 GCF_035594125.1 Scylla paramamosain
TTATATTACTCTAATCTTTCTCTACACTAATTCTGCGCGTCTGCCACTGTCATTCTCGGATTAAAGGAAAATTCACCTGAGGATAATTTGCGCCGCCCCTCCCGCCTTCATTCACACCTGAGGGGGCGGCCAGGTAACCCTCAGGTGGAAAATTACAGATACACCTGACATATCTTTACGAACCCTCCTCTTATCGTCTCGCCGACCCTCCCATAGGCGATCAGGCTCATCAGGGAGGGATACTAGATAAGGCTCAAGGCTCATCCGATCGTCAGCTGTTTTAGGATGGCTTCCTGAAACGCACGAGCACCGTATTCTTCTTTCTTTATTTCTATCCCTCTCTCTCTTTCACCTTTCCTTGCCGCACTGTTCACACCTGACCGATATCCAGGAAAGGTTCGCAGTGACACAAAGAGTCAGAATCTAGACACACATGATTGGATTCTAAAAACGCAGGATAAAATTATATATAAGTAACGTGAAAGACAATTTGGAAACCGTTCGTCTACATCACGATTGGAAAAAAAAAAGGCTATTCAATTTTCTGGTATTTTAAGCTTCAGGTCACAGCAAACAAAAAAGCTAAAATACAAAAAATAATAACAAAAAGAGAAAACGAAAACAATCAACAACTGACCACACGTCCGCGAAGAAACCCAAGCGAGATCAATATACTTTCCACGGCTTATTTCTTTTACTTAAGAGGAAAACCCGGAAGCAAAAACGGGCGTGACTCCGTACTACTTTTTCCTCGCAGACCGTGACGTAAAGAAAGGCTCCGTACAGCACAGCCTCCCGCCTCTAGCCCCTCCTACTCCCTGGCGCGGCACAAGGACGAACCCAGAGCCTCACGTCGCCGCCGAGGAAAAAACGGGAAGAAAAAGCACGACGCGAGAGTAGTCTGTCACGCGTAAGAGGTGGCGGGAACGACCTGACCTCCACACACACACACACACACACACACACACACACACACACACACACACACACACACACATGAGAAAAGATTAAAAACGTACTCTTTTACATACAGACATGAAACCGACATACAGACACACAGACAAGGATAAAGTCGTCCTCCACTCACACGGTACGACCTTAATGCCGGGGAAAGTAGCATACTGGTTCATACATACATACATACATACATACATACATACATACATATATGCATAAATACTTACATACATACATACATACGTACATACATACATCATGAAAAAAGCATACACGCACACAAATACCTAAAAAAGTGTTCTTTAGTGGTGAGACATACAAACATACGTAAAAACATACATACATATACATACCTGCATGCATACATACATACATACATACATACATACATACATACATACATACATACATACATGCTATGTGTATACATGTACCCATATAATAGAAGAAGTCGTTATAAAAAAAATGCATTTGAAATGAAATAATGATAAACATTTCTTGTAAACGTGTGTGTGTGTGTGTGTGTGTGTGTGTGTGTGTGTGTGTGTGTGTGTGTGTGTGTGTGTGTGTGTGTGTGTGTGTGTGTGTGTGTGTGTGTGTGTGTGTGTGTGTGTGTGTGGAGTGCGACTATTTGATGGGGTGAGAGTGAAGCGAGAGGAGAATGGATTACAAGGGTGAGAGGAAGGGGTGACTAGTTTATACAAGTGAGGGAGAACAGGAGCGTGGCATAGACGGTGAGGGGCAGGGTGAGATATGAGTGAAGGGGAAGGGAGGGAATGGAAGGAGCGACTGTATGGGTAAGGGGAAAAGGAGAGCAGTTTATATATGGGTGAGAGGAGGAAAGGAGAATAACTCAACATGGGTGAGAGGAGGAGCAAAATTACTTCTATGGATGAGAGGAAGGGGAGAGGGACTTCCAAGCGAGCAAGGCCTTATATAGGCACACCTGGAGGGTCTCGGGATCACCTGTCGTACCTGGCCCGTGACATTATGATACGGAAAAATGGTTGGAATATTCTGCACGTTTCCCTACATACCCCTACCTGGCTCGCCCGCCACCACAGGTATCAATTATGAGGTGTCACTCTTGCTGCAATGACCATGATTAGGCAATACGTATGGCCTCTACACAATCAATCGAATGGAACCCAAATTACCCTCAATGGCTCACGCATCGGATATATATATTTCACCGTAACAGGAAACTCTGAAATATCGCCGTCAACAACCGCCGTCGAATCTGCTTCAAAAGTCCACGCAGCGCGGAGGTGGCGTTGAGGCGTGACATTGCTGCAAAAATGGTTCATTGCATATTTTCCCACGTTCCAACTACACCAGCTCCCTCCCGCCTGTGTGATGTTACCGTAAAGCTCGCATACACACACACACACACACACACACACACACACACACACACACACACACACACACACACACACCGATGAAAGACGCCTTCCCTCCACTGATCCATTCTTATGCGTGCACTGAATTAAACTGATGACGTGTTTTTGTATCATATTTGGAGATACTTTGAGATATTGAGATGTGTAAGGTCGCTCTCTCTCTCTCTCTCTCTCTCTCTCTCTCTCTCTCTCTCTCTCTCTCTCTCTCTCTCTCTCTCTCTCTCTCTCTCTCTCTCTCTCTCTCTCTCTCTCTCTCTCTCTCCAGATGACACAACACTTGATAACTGCACACTCACATTTTATCTAGCGGTAATGGAACAAGGTGTGCTGGCAGACCCAATGCCTACAGTTGTACCCTCTCATCAGGAAGACCTCTGCTCCTCGCCGGTGGGGTGTGGAGGAGACTCAAGCGTCACGTCCACAACATCAAGACCTTAGGTTATGACGACAGAAGATGGGTGGAGAAAATAGCTTTCGATGTAATTATTTTAAAGACGACATTGTATTTTGAGACTTTAGAAATTTAATTTGTTGGTTTTGCTTGTATATGACACATGACGAAACACTTCGGAACATATTTGAGACCTGTAGCCATTACATACTCACGCCTCGGCCACAGATCTTCCGGGGTGGTGGGCTGCGGGCGGCACTGGTGTCCTGGCGCTGGGCCGCACTATCACCTGTCCCCATCACGCCGCTAACACCTGAGCTCCTAAACACGGCAGATCATTACACCCATGTGCTTTCGCAGTTTACATAAATCAAAGAAGGAATCAGGCTGGGCATCTTGACATCAATTACAAGCCTCAGGTTGGCTCAAGATCCTATCCGAGGTCGGGATGGCGTCGAGACCCTTCGGTCAGAAACATAAGGTCCACTTTTCCCTCAGAATCTTTCCGGGCCGGCGACCGTACGGCTGAGTCGCGTTGGCTGGACGGGTAACCCTGCGACAGGGCTGCAGAGGGGCTGTTTAGACCTTCGCATAGTTTATATTTAACGTACGATTAATTGCCAGTCCCGGCCAGGCAACACTGTCTTTATGCGTCATTATGGGTAACGACCCCGGTGATAACTTGTGACGTGGTTACGAGCCGGGCCTCGCGAGCCTGACCTTAAGGGCACGGCTCGCAGCCCGCCGGCTCAGGCCTCCCTTCCAACTCCGTGGCCTCGGTGCGCGTCATTCCGTCTTGCCTCCGCCTCTGCTGCGACACGCGTGGGTGTGCCGTCCATCACCCACACTGGAGTGAAAAACGCCGAATAAAGAAGCTGCTATAGTCTGCAGTGCACGCAAGCGGTGTGATCTGCTGCAGCGGAGGCGTGGCGAGACTCGTGACAGAATGCCAGACCAGGGCCGCTGTGTCATGAGGCAGACCGCAGAAGAGGTGAAGGCGCACCTCACTTCTCGAGGCTGGTGGGGATCTTCATTTCAAAATTCCTCTACGCAATGCAATACAATCGTCGCCACACAATGCTAGTGACTTGAAACAATACCATTCATTTCTAATGGTTATCAAGATATAATTATTTTCCAGCATACAATTCAAGGAAAAACAATGCAATGCCAATCAACGTTTCCAAATTAAGAATGACCCTGCAGACTAGCAAAAAGGCGCACGTTTTCTTTCACCAATGCACATCTAGATCAGAGCTCTGGCCTTCCCGGAGCTACTGTGGGTCACTGCCTGGCCGCTAAAGACCAACAGTAAGTCACTGGGAAGGCCTCGTCAAGTCACCCTAAAAGACTATGCCGAGTAAGTGGCTGCGGGCGAGCGGCTGTAATACCAGTAACTAGGTATGCATGAAGGTCAGACTAAACGGGTTGGGTGATGTTGCGATATGCGCTTGATTAACGATCATCAGATAACGAGGCCGCTGGTGTGTTATTACATCTGTTAACAACAATCAGGTCTTGAACGATAAGACCATGATTGCCGCGGCCCGGGCTTTGCAGGGAAAGCAGGGCTCGCTGACGGCGATCCTCGGGGACGGGGACAAAATATTTCCTCACGAGGCGGCCACTTCAGGGAGCCCCACACCTCCACGATGACGCTCCCGACACACTAGGCTAGGGAGGCGCCGCAGGGCCCAAAGCACGGCCGCTGTCAGCTGGACCTGAGGCACATCAGTCCCGGTGACGCTAAAGTAGCAGTGCTCCTAATGGTGCTCCAGGGCAGCGCCTCGTGAGGGCTTATTGCATCGCTGAGAGTGAAGATGTTACTTCCCGTACTCTCCCAGCCAGGTCAAAGTAGATCTACATCCTGTACCACTGTACTGGTCATTACACAGATAATTATCCCATGCCCCTATATGCAGAGACGCATATTTATGTCATCATAAAAACAAGAGTATCTCGGGTCTTGCACAAAAAACTCAATATAAACCAACAGTTCAGTTATTTGGCTCATTTGAAGCCATAAACCTGTCAGCCGGACCCTTGAGGTTCATGTGTTGTCGTGATGTGTTGGCTGAGGCGCAGGCGAAGGTGTAACAGGTCTCGCGGCTCCGTGGTGGGGGAGTACACTCCCACCATCCACTCACCACCACCAGCACGCGGCGCATCGTCCTCTCAGCAGTACCGAGGAGCCTCACCCCTCGCCGAGAGGAGGTGATACAAAATTTGATATCGTCAGAGTATAACACGATCATTACTGTAAACCAGAGAGGCTATTTGTGTGGTTGTTAGCTAGTTGTGTGAACGAGTGAATGAGCGAGACTTGTGTGAGGCATGAATACGTGTATGAGTGAACGAGCTAGGCTTCAGTCATAAGTGTTAAGTTGAAGTGCGCGGCCTGGCGCCGGGAGATCACCTACCTCCTGCCTTCTGTTCACACCTTCTGTGAATAAACACCTGCACTGTTACCTGCGTTTCCTGTGCCCCTGCTGGTCAAGAGTCGAACATGGCGCAGTGAGTAGGATCAGGACAAGGCTGCAGTGGGTACGGCGCAGAATGGAGAAGCAGTTGGAGGCGCTGGCTGCCCTGCTAGCGCGACAGTCGGAGCAGAGTCAGGCTCGCGAGGAGCGTTTAACCCAGCTGCTGGAGAGAGTGGGGACACAAGCTCCCAGTCGCACCACGGCGAGCAATGAAGGCGAAACCACAGCCCGCAGCACGTCTACCCAGGGCGCGAGGTTCCCGACGTCCGCCACCATCATTCCTCACTTAACGGCGTCAGCATCTTTACGTGAGTTCGACACGTGGCGCCATAAGTTTGAAGGATACGTAACCCTCGCCAGGATAGACTGTCTCTCCCTGGCTGAGCAGAGGGCGGCACTCGCTGCTGTCCTAGACGACGAGTGGACCCGTACACTTCGCTACGGGATAAGCTTACCGAGAGACGCGGAGTTAAGAACCATCCTCGATGCAATGTGTGAGTACCTGCGAAGCCAGCGCAACATCATCATGGATAGAAGAGACTTCTACTCCCGCGTGCAAGAAACGCAAGAAGGTTTTGACGACTTTTTATGTGCTGTAAAGGAAATCGCCAATTTCTGTGACTTTTGCGACCAGTGCATAAACCATCAGCTGCGTGACAGAATTGTCGTTGGGACACGAGACGAAGTGGCTCTGAAACGCATGCTGGAAAACAAGAAACTCACCCTTGAAAACGCCATAGATATTTGCAGAGCATCAGAGAGCGCTAACCAGTGTAGTGCAGTACTAAGGGGCGGCTCTCACTCTTCGAGCCATGGTGTGAACGCTGTCTCGAACTACAGGAAGGGCAGTTTCGGGGGCTCAAGCCCCACGGGCTGTTATCGTTGTGGCAAAGATTGTCGCAGTGACAAAAGGGGATGCCAGGCAATAGATAAAGTGTGTCGTAACTGCGGGAAAAGAGGGCATTTTGCGAGTGTATGTCAGCAGACAGTGAGGAAACGACGAGGAGCTTCGAGGAGTTCCTCAACTGTCTCTCCTCATCGCGGTGCAGGCCCGAGGCGGGGAGCCAGTGCCAGTGTATACCAGCTCTTATCAGGCGTATACACAAAGACGGTGACGGCACGACCTGCGCCCCAGGTGCTCATTACCGCCACACATCCCGCTGGAAGAGACAAGATTACGTGGACTCCTGACTCTGGGGCCGAAACGACCGTTATTGGCCTCGACACGGCAACACTCCTTGGAATCCCGCCCTCCAGCTTGGCGCCCGCTGATGGTGATGGACTTTATGCTGCCGGTAATCACCCCCTCACCTGTGTAGGAACTTTCTCGTCGCACTTGCAACTGGGCGACAGGGAAGCTGAGACTGTTGTGAGCGTGGTGAAGGAGGTGAAGGGGGCGCTGCTTAGCTGGTACGATTCCATCGCTCTCGGAATCCTCCCCGAAGATTTTCCGGCTCAAATCCGACCGCTACGCAGGGAAGAACAGCGCACCGGCAACAGCTCCATCAAGTACCCGACCGCCTCGCAGCCACCTCTATCTACGCCCACAGAAGTGATCAGCTGGCCTCATTCCTACGACCCAACGCCACAGCAGCGTGCGGGGCACGCTGCTGCTGTGATCAAGGCCTTTCCCAGCGTCTTCGAAGCAAAGGAAGGTTTACGTGCAATGGCTGGTGGATCCATGGCCATCGAGTTGACAGACGACGCTCGACCCTTCGCCGTAACAGCATCTCGTACAATCCCTTACAATTGGCGTGAAGAAATTAAGAGCCAGTTGGAAGAGCTGCTTAACAAGGGAATCATCGAGAGTGTGGACTACCCTACGCTATTCACAAACAAGACCACGACAGGCACCCCACCGCTCCCTGCGACCACACCCTCCTCGACACTACCCTCGGACAGGCGGTGCAGGACCCCACATCGAGGCGTTATCTCTTTGTTCATCGCCTCACTTGAGTTTATTGAGCTCGACTGGGTTGGGCGAACGCTGAGGTAGTCAGCTTCATCCTGTCCTCCTGCGCTGCATGTCTGTCTTGACGCGAGCATAAGGTGGGAGTGGAGTGGAGTGCGGTGGGTGTGAATTCCTGGACAGAGCGGAGTGACTTTCCTAAAATGGAATGATGAAGAGCCGTGAAGTTGCACTTTTGGAGAGGTGTGAGCAAGCCTTGGTAACGTGGAATGATTTTACTAAACGATGATGGAGAACGAGAGTGGGAGGGAAGCGTGGGCGACGAAGTGGGCGTGGAGAAGGAAGTGAGCGTTCCAGAGGGCGTGGAGTGGTGTGGCGCTAACAAGAAGGGTGAAGAGGGAGAGAGTGAGTGCGGCGCAGCTGAAGTGTGTGATGCTGGTCTGTGCGGGGAAGCATGAGCAGGATGGAATGAGAGAGAGAGAGAGAGAGAGAGAGAGAGAGAGAGAGAGAGAGAGAGAGAGAGAGAGAGAGAGAGAGAGAGAGAGAGAGAGAGAGAGAGAGAGAGAGAGAGAATAGAGTAAAAAAGAAAAAAACAAAAAAAGAGGGGGGTGGCGAGTGAAAGGCATCACCTACACGCAAGATTTACTCCCTCTGAATATGGATCAATAAAATACGTGGCAAATTATTCATAAACAAAATAACAGTGCTCGGCCGGGTCCAGCAGGAGGATGGATCGTAACTCAAGGCGTCGGCGACCCAACCACCGGGTGCACCTCCTTAATCACCACCTACCGAGCCTGCACCAGTGAGCCGTGGCCAGCATCAATCACTGCAATCACCTCCATCTCCCCTACCAGAGTTACGCCACTGCAACCACCAACCTCCCCACCCCAAACTAACCTCCCCCACCCACCACTCTTCCGCTTTTTTTTTCCAGTTTCTCTCTCTCTCTCTCTCTCTCTCTCTCTCTCTCTCTCTCTCTCTCTCTCTCTCTCTCTCTCTGCGTCGTCCAGCACTCCCGATGTTTTATCTTGCAACTACTTTTAGGTTAGACAGTGTGTTATTAAGTCAACAGGATGATGTTCACTATCGTCCATCATCCTCCATGAAGCACCGCTCAGTGCCAGCCCTATCATCACAGTCATCACAATCACCACGCGGTATTTAAAGCATTGCTATCGCCCCCTCCCCCTCTCTCATCACCATCACCAATCGCCACTCCCGCTCACCACCACAACCTTGAGTAACCTGCAAAGCCACTATCACCAAGACCCACAACCCTCATTTGTGACGTCACCAGGTGTTAGATTAATGGTGTTACTCCGCGTCACCACCTGGTATGTCATCACCGCTAGCTCATGGTACTCATAGATACGCCAAGAACAAACAAGTAAAGCCGAAAACACCATCTGCCGCGATCTTGAAGTTTCTAAAATGGCGATAAGCACCAATGTCTCCTGATGATTCGAGAACCACCGCCCCATCAGCTCACCCACCACAAACTGCTTCCTGAGTACACTGCGATCACGATGACCATCACCACTTCAACTAACACCATCAACATCACCACTGGCAACAACACATTCACCACAAACTGCTTCCTGAGTACGAAGGCATCACCGCCATCACCACCACTACCCACACGTCACAAAGTCCCGTCATCATCTTTATCAATCTCATGTTCTCCACCGGAACCACAGCTATCAAGGCGAGGCATAAGGTCCTTCCAGCTCCAATCGGCCACCACTCTGCTCCGCCTCGCCCCGCACCGCTTCGTCCCGACACACAAGCGCCCACAGGCCCCGGGGATGAAGCGCTGCGAACCCACCGGCTAAACAAGGCTCCCTAATTGGATAATCCCCTCCCAAACAGCCATAATGGTCCCATAATTTGAGTTGGTGGCCTGCCACGCTCAGCTCGGTGGCATAGGTCGGAAAATACAAATAAGACCCGCTGTTAACTCCACTACATTATAACTCATTAGGCGTCCGATGCGCCGCTATCTCGACTCCATATCGACACACAGAAAAAGTGGATATGCCGTGCCGTCTGCGACCCAACCCGCGCCTCGCCCACCGCGCGCCCCGCCGTGGAGGCCCAGCTGGCGTGCCTCCTAGTTACTGCTAACCTCCTAGAGCTACCGGGGAACAGGAGTACGCTTTTGACACGGTGTCCAGTGCCCACCCACCTCTGCCTGCCCTTGACGGAGGCGCGGCTACCTGGGGCTGCATCACCTGTTAACGTGAAGCCCTCCTGATCAAGACACTGCACGTCAGGTGTGTTCCTCCTTCACGAGACGTTAACAAGAATTTTCAGTTTACGAAGATGGTTCTCGGCACCTAATACATGGCCCGTGGAGAGAGAGAGAGAGAGAGAGAGAGAGAGAGAGAGAGAGAGAGAGAGAGAGAGAGAGAGAGAGAGAGAGAGAGAGAGAGAGAGAGAGAGAGAGAGAACAAATAAACAGCCCCACAAGACACGGACAGCAGGCCAGACAGACAGCCACGGACAGGTACACAACTAAACAAGAGACCATAAGCACTCGGTGGCATCAGATTGATCGCCTTACTTCACCAGCACCGCCACGGCTCCTCCCGCCTGACAATATACTGAAAACAGATTCCCCGTGATAAGATCGCAGCACGGGAGAGGCGGGTAGGGAGGGAGGGATGGGCGGCCTGGCGGAGGAACACAAGCGGGCGTCACTAAAGGGCCTTCCCCCGCAGCCCTGCACCGCCGATATCAACTGGTTCATCGCCAAGCAAAAAACTCGACTGGCCAGTGCGGGATTTCATCTGCATATTACTCCGACAAGGTGCTTGACGGACACCTGGATTCATGGGGCTTCAGGTAGTGGTGGTGAGTGGTGAGTGGTAATGGTGGTGAGTGGAGGTAGTGGTGATAGTGAACGGTGCGCGGTGGTGATAATGATCATTTTTACCGCAGCTTTACGTGCTCAAAAGATAATCTTCCTAAGCGTTTTTCTTCCCTTTTCCATCACTTTCTCTCCTTTTTTACTCCTGCTCCCCTCGTCCCTCTACTCAGCCAACTCCTGGAGGCTCTAAGTCCCTCCACTTACAGGTACAGGTGAATTAGGGAGTAATTATGTCTACCTGAGGCCTCTAGGCGACCTGGATTAATTACCTGTTGCTGGAGCTGATGACTACCTGCTCCACCACTTGAAAAAGGTTCGTGGTCTGTACGTCTGTCTGTCTGTCTGTCTGTCTGTCTCACTGTCTGTCTGTCAGCATCTCACTCACAGTTACAACCAAATTTATCTACTTTCCAATTAAAAAACATGTTTCAGACAACAGCACCATAAGAAAAAGCACATTATTACCCTTCATGATCACTTCCTGGTCACTAAATAGACTCAAGAGATCGGAAACACTTGTAGCGAAGACCTGGATATGAGCAGGTGAGGCGGGAGGGTCAGCCAGGTAAAGCTGAGAGGGCAGAAGGAGGAAGTCATCTATAGGAGCAACCTGAGATGACGCTGAGAGGGACTTGTTCTCCTCGCGAGTGGCTAGAGTGAGGAGAGTGATGGCTCTTGTCCACCTGATTACATGAGCCGCAGCCAGCCAGTGAGAGAGATTTGCACGTGTCAGCGGTGATACATGGGCGGCGGGCGGACGGATCATCAGGCGAGGAAGGTGTGCCAGCATCCAGGATTGATGCCCGTCTCGCCTCCCCTGTAATGACGACCCGTAAACACTCCTACTTATCCTCTGCATGATTAGCAGGGATTAGACTCTCCCTCCCACTCATTTTCCTCATTTATGCAAGTCTAATACGTATACTTGCTTCACTGTTATCTCGCTTCATTCCGCGGATGTGTGTGAAAGATACCACACACACAAAATCTAATCACGCCGACATCTTACAGGAATGAGTGTTGTGTCTGACTGCTCTTCCACGCACTCTCTCAAGCATTCACAGTGTCTTTTTACTTCAAGGTATATTTGTGGAACACTATACAGTATAAAACACCCAGCCATGTCATCTCATCTTTAAATCCGTCACTACATTGCTATTCCTCACTACTTTACACCTACACCAAGACGACTTCCTCTCACTTACAGCCGGCACTTCAATAATTTTCCCGCTCACAGTTATCCCCACCAATCACACCCACTTTTAAAGCACGAAAGCACCAATCACGGCTGGCTAGACGACTACATCACACTCGCATCTAAAAATAGCAACAAGTCACAGTCCATTTTCAGAGACACTATTCGAGTCGTTTTATCTTAATCTCGCGTCGCCTTGACAGGGAAGCGGAGAGAAAGAGCATAAAAAAAAAAATAGCTAAAACTCAAGACAATCACGAGCCTAAATCACTCATAATACCACCTGGCCGCTCGTAATGCTCAGGTAAGCACACTGGTGGGCCATTATGTGCCGATTTTCAACCCTGGCGGTGTGTGAGTGTGTGTTGTGGGTGCTGGGTGGGAAGAGGAAGGGAGGGGAGTAGGGAGTGAGAGGAGGGGATGGAGAGGAGGGTTTGTGTGGGGGAGGATGTGTATGTATGTGTGTGTGTGGGGGTGGGGGGGGAATACAAGTGCGTGCAGATACAAACCACAATAGATCCTCAAGCTTAATTCACCTCCTCGGAAGGCGACAGCTCGAGCGGGGCGTCCTTCTCACATTCCTCGTCCCTCACGTCCAATATCGTCACACACACCGGCGGGGTTCCTCGAGACCCACGCCCACCCGGAGTCCCAAATGAACCTCAACCCCGAAGCTCCATACACCACTTAGCACCCTGGAAGACTCAAAACTCCGCATGCCCCGCACCCGTCTGAGCAGCGCCCCCCCCCTCCAAACTGGCGGGGGATGGGGGGCAGGGAGAATCTCATCCGTCAGCATCAGGAGTGAGGTGCTACTCCCCAGCGTCACGTTAGCGGGGTTGCAAGTAAGTGCCTAAGGGTTCATTTGAGGCCGCGAACATTCCACTCCACTAATCATTTGGTCCAAGATTTATTTCGCATTATCACAGTATTTTAGCCTCGGGTGTCGGGGGCGCTGCGACTCATTCCTGCTGGTATGAACCTCGCCGCCTCCGCTGTTTTTTTTTTATTCTTTTTAATATTCTTTTTAACTCACATGTCGTGGTTCATCAGTATTTTTTGGTCATTAGGTAGAGAAACCGGGGTTAAGTTTTGGTTAGATTATACTGATATGGATTTATAGTCGTTTTGCTACAAGTATTCAGGGTCACTTTTTATTTATATTCATGTAACGGGGATGATCCGAATTTTTTACGTTATTGATAAAAATTGGGAATAATCTTTTGCGACCACAATGAATGGCCAAGTGTTCCTGAGCTATCAAAAGTATACCAGTCCATTCTTCAGGTTCCTGCATTAAATACATTGAAGTAAAATTCAACATAGAGTTTATTGCATTGTATTTCTTTCCTCTTATTCTTATCTTTGTTATTACTGTTGTTTATTACTGCTGTTTATGTTCTTGCTTTGGCGGTCAGTCAGACCAAGACAGCCTGACGGAGGTGACGGGGCCGAGACGCCTTCAGACCCGACCCGGCGCGGCTCACAGGTCCAGCCAGGTACGCCAGGTAAGCTGAGGTTAATAATTAAGGATAATTACCCAGCTGTGAATAATTACTCAGTGATAAAGGTCTGAAGAAGGCCGGTCCCTCCTGCGTCACCCCGGGGAGAAGGTGATGAGGGAGAGAGAATGGGAGGTCCTGCAGCTTTAAGGATCTTCTAATGGTTGAGAAGATAAAAGATTATCATGCAACTCCTTCAGACCTTCAGGATTCCTGGGGCACGGCACCGTTTCCTGGATTTGTTGTTGTTATGCCTTGGAGACGGAAAGTCATGAGGAAAAGAAAGAAAGAAAACAAGTCATGTGGGTTTTACAGTGGTCTTTTGGGTCATAATGATATCTCTGGAGTCCGAGAAACCGGGAATGACACCCAGCATCCTTGAGGTCCTTGGTCCCTCTGTACCCGCTGCATGACCCGCTGCAAACCATGAGCCAGTGAAACAGAACCGAGTGTTGATGGTGCATGCGAGTCTGACCGGCCACTGTAAGACACGCCGGTGACTGCAAGGTGGTGCTTCAAGGCGCGGCATCCGGAATACCTGGTGAACCGCTGTGATGGCGATGACGGAGGCGAGGGCGAGGTGGGGAGGCGAATTAAGGCAGGTAAGGTAAGGTGGGTCGGAGGCAATTGCTGGCCATTACCCACACCCTTCACGTTCTCACGAGCTTGGCATCATCATCTTCCTAATTGTCCGGCGTGCAAGGTTAAGCGAGGCCTAATTTTTTAGATGATCCTAATTCCAGGTGGGCGTAAGTGTGGGGCGATTAAGGTCCCTGGATAAGAAATGATCGGGCGCAGTAATAATGATAACAAATGATATTTAATGGCAGTGAGAAACACGCTGGCGGAATGAGGACACAATTAAATAAGGAGGCTTGGGTGTGCCGTGAGCGACTTGTTACCGCCACAGCTAATGTTCCCGGGGACATTTATCATTGCCGAGGGTTCAGCAGGAGAGGGAGGGAGGGGGTCCGAGGGGAGGCTAACAGGTGAAAAGGAAGAACGTGAACAGGAAAAAATAACAAACTCGCTCCGGACAAAGAAACACAGCAGCGATCAATAAACATACAATGACTATATTGTGAAACACGATTGTCTAAGACACGACTGAGACAAATGACACACTCCACTCACGACAACAGACCATGAAGAAAGTGCTGCACCACACACAAAGAAAGGAAACATTCTATAAAGTAGTAATAGTAACAGTAGTAGTAGTAGTAGTAGTAGTAGTAGTAGTAGTAGTAGTAGTAGTAGTAGTAGTAGTAGTAGTAGTAGTAGTAGTAGTTGTTGTTGTTGTTGTTGTTGTTGTTGTTGTTGTTGTTGTTGTTGTTGTTGTTGTTGTTGTTGTTGTTGTTGTTGTTGCGTTATTGTTGCTGTTGTTGCTGTTGTAATAATAAAAGTAGTTGCAGCAGCAGGAGCAGCATCAGTAATACTAACAGCAGTAACAGTAGAAACAGTAATGATAATAAACTACACCGAAGACAAGGAAGCACAGAAGGTAGGAGCAATATACTTATAGACATGATATATTTATTGTTCTTTGTATTAAGACACGATTTCATTTTCCTTCCTTGGAGTTGATCATTTCTGTTGTTCACGTCCCCATGCACCTTAATAGAAGCAGCAACAGTGAGAAACGAGGAGCGGAGTCACTGGAGTGTCACTGTACGTGCAAAGCGCAGCATCACGCGGCCGCAAAGTGAGCACTGAGCTAGCATAAGATGAGAATTGAGGAGGTGAGAAGAGAAGACGATCGCTGCTTTTCCCTCCAACGCGGAACTGCAATCCTTCACGGTAACAACACAAATTTAAACTCCCACAATGATGATGATAAATTCACACAAAGAATCAAAAGAACACTGCAGCACTACCTTAACTTTACCTCCGTATCACCAAAACCAATAAATTAGAAAAAAAAGAGTTCACGTAAGAAAGATTTAAACCACAATAATGATAACATACACATAACTATCGTAAATTACAAAAAAAAATAACAGTGCAGATTCTTAACCTTACCTTCATATTACCAAAACCAATAAATTAAAAGTTGATTCACGTAAGAACACAAATTCAAAGCCACAATAATGATAAAACACACATCAAAAATCATAAAGTACAAAAAAATAGCATTGCAGGATCATACTTTTCCCTCACATTACAAAAACTAACAAATTAAAAAGCTTCATTCACGTAAGAACACAAATTTCAACCCGCAATCAAGAGAAAAATACACATCAAAGCTCACAAAATACAAAGAAAATGGCATTGCAGGATACTGGCCTTCAATAAACAGGAGGGAAGAAAATTATTTACGTAAGAAGAACACAAATTTTAACTCATGACAGAAGAAAAACTCGAGGGAAAATCCAAAGAGAAAGAGAGAGAAAAAAAAGAGTGAGAGAGAGAGAGAGAAGGAAATACCACTGCAGCACTCTACTCGTACCTTCTTGATAACAAAACCAATAAATAAAGAGCATAATACTAACAATTCCACGAAGCTCACTCGTCTGACACCTTCATGAGGCAGCCAGTAACAGGTTTCAGTGACGAGATACCCCGCTGCTTCTTCTTCAGGAACATGATTGAACGTGTATCAGAAGCTGTCAGTTATATATATATTTTTTTTTCTTGTGATCTGAAGGGGTGAATGAGTGAGAGTGAGAGGGAAAGTGAGGGGAAGTTAGTGCTGGTAAGGTGAGGGACTATGATGGGAGGATAAAGCAAGTGCGTGATAGGTCAGAAGTGCTTAAGGGGATGTGAGGAGTTGGATGGTGAAGGAAAGTATATGAGGGAAAAAAAATAAGGGGAGATAAGTGAAGGGAGGATAAGGGGAAGTGTGTACGAGGAAGGTGAGGAGAAGTGTAAGGGATGTATGTTTGGAAGGTGAGGAAAGTGAATGAAAGGAAGAGGGGAAGACGAGAAGATGAAGAGTGTGTTGGAAGATGAGAAGTTAGGTGGGAATACGTGGTGAAGTGTTCAGGAAGGAGAGAGGAGTGATGGGAGGGCGAGGAGAGTTGTGTTAAGAAGGGATGGGAAGTACAGAGTAAAAAAAGAGTGTGGAGGTAAAAAGGACAAAGGATGAGGAAGGGCAAGCGTAATAATGAAGGAAGAAGAGAAGTAATGAAATAAGAGAATTTTGAGACAGTGTATACATACCACAAGCCCATAAAACACTATGATGAAAAAATAACACTAATATTACACCACCGCTCTCAAAACAACCTCATTTACGTTAAACATGAAGGGTACATGCTAACAAAGCTTCAGGAAGATAAGCTTACTAACCTAATTCCCATTTTCTTTGAAGTGTGAGGAAATTTATGGGATGCGATATACAAAATGTGCGTCAAGCTTGGCGGGGGCCTTTCACAACAGACACCACGCCAGTACCTTGCCACCCCGCACTCCCAGCTCCCTGTTCCCTCCACCATCCCTCCACCCGCGAAGATTCAGCACAGGGTATGTTATGTTTGATTAGGTTAGGTTATATTAAGTTACGCTACGTTACATTCGCCTCTTCACCAGTATACTTCCTAGTGCATGAACATTCTTGATTAAGCTGCCTCTATGCAACTCGAAAGATCCATAATTCATTCCAAATACACTGATAGACTGATACTCCCACATGACATCAGCATTTGAGTCACTCTCTATCCAGCCACACACCAATCCAGTCATTCAGCCACATGACAAATTACTCTGTCAAAGTGTCAGTCGCCCAAACAGACAGTCATGCAGCCAGATAGTCCATCAGGAAGTCAAGTCACTGAGTATACCAGTCAGTAAGTCATGCAATAAGTCAGCTAACCAGCAAATCATTCAGTTAACCAGTCAACTAACCATCAAGCCAACCAGCCAGACAACCACAAAACCAGTCAGTCAGTTAGTCAGTCATCTACATAACCAGTCAGTCAGTCATCCACATAACCAGTCCACCTGCCAGTAAATCAACCAGCTAACCAATCAGTTAACAAGCCAGTCACCCAACCACCCAGCCAGGTAATCCTCACTGCATCAGCCATCCAGAGCCAGACCACCCAGCCCTCACCCCGCCCAGATGGCCTGCCTATGGGGACACAATTCTCCCGGTGACACAAGTACACTCAGGCGAGACAAATGCCGGGGCGGGAAGACGTACACACCACACAACTCACCCGGACGTTATGGCGGCGGCCCCTTGAAGCCAGATAGAGGTAATTTGACACAAGGAAGGCGATCACCAGGACGCAAAGAGCCGCATAAAGGAATAACGAAGACAAATGGAAGCAAAACGCGCACACGTACACACAAAAACAGGGGAAACACAGAGACATAATGTGGAGATCGGAAGATATTAAGGAGAAAATGCAAAAATTGTGGTCCGCGGACGCAGGGACTAAGGAGTATTATTGGAAGGACACGAGGAGGAGGTGGAAGAGGTGGAGGGAGAGCGAGGAGAGCACTAAGTGGGTATTGACAACACAAACAGGGTGAGTGACCTTCGGGGCTGGATCCTGCTTGTTTCCGCGACCAACATCTCCCCGGGGGAAAGTTGGGAGAAGGGAGGAGAAGGACGTGAAGGAGGGCAAGGAGAAGAGAAGGAGGGAGAACGGAAGGAGGTAAGGAAAGGACAGGAAGATGAGGCAATAAACCGATGAACATGAAAACTAAGCAAAAAGCAGGATATGGCCGATGAAACTGGCGATGTTACGAGAAAAACAACAAGAGGAGGACATAAACACAATAAAGAAGATGAAAGGACCTGAGCACTAAAACAGAGATACTAATCAACAAAAGAAACATTACGAAAATCCTAAAAAGAAAAAAAAAACATAAATAAAAACAAGAAACCAAAAAAAAAAGCAACTTACCAAACTAACAAAATAAATAACCAAATAAATAAACATGATGAAGAAAACGAGCCGAGGGAGTTAAGGGGAGACTAATGCGTTTTGAAGTCATCTTGGGGTGGATGACGATCTTACAACAACCACCTAACTTGTCCCTCCCCGCGGCCCCTTAATGTTCCCCGCACCTGATGACGGTAATTAGCTGCGTGTGAATAATTACACCATCGACGCTCACCTGGTACTTAAACGGCCTCTGATTACACACTGCCCTGGCCGGCCTGGCGAGGGCTAGACCACCACTCCTCCTCCTCCTCCTCCTCCTCCTCCTCCTCCTCCTCCTCCTCCTCCTCCTCTTGCCCATCTCTTCCCGGGCAGAGGCCAGAACATGGGGCACGGGGCAAAGAGCACAAGGAGGACCCAAGTACGAAAACAATAACGATGAATCTGACGACCAATCTGACACAAATTTGCAAAGATATTAAAAACTAATACTGAGAAACCAACATAAAAATAGTGAGGAAAAAAAAAAACGATTCTATGACTCACCACGAGATATTTCAGCAATTGCACGAGTTTCGCACCACAGAATAGCACAAAAAGAAAGAGGCAAAACATTATCACGGTCATGGGACTGATGGCAGGGAAAGCGTTCAGCAAGGACATGCGACTCTAACAGGAACTGACACACACACACACACACACACACACACACACACACACACACACACACACACACACACACACACACACACACACACACACACACACACAAATACAAAATACAGGGACACTGAACAACATGACTACGCGGCTCTCAACACCTTCTCCTCCTCCTCCTCCTCCTCCTCCTCCTCCTCCTCCTCCTGCTCCTCCTCCTTCTGCTCCTGCTCCTGCTCTTCCTCCTCCTTCACCGTCGTGCAGGACAATCACTGGGAGGAGAAGAGGAAGTAATCGTCGACTCCCTCATTCATGGCTTGAAATATGAGGAAACTGACTGTACTTTTCATTCAATAAGGTCGCGCTGCTGAGAATACACGCGCAGTCATGCAGAACACACACACACACACACACACACACACACACACACACACACACACACACACATACACACACACACGAGCATCCCTCCTCTTTTACCAGTTAATTAATCAAAACTCAAACTCCTCTTAAAAAGTTGAGTTAAAAATAAATAAATAAAAAATAATAATAAGACACTAGTCCCCTACCACAAGCCAAGGTAGCAGCAGTTAAACCCGAGGCGGCCTGGCTGAGCTGAGGCACACTCGGGGCGGGGGAGTCTCGCCCCGATATAGCCAAAGAGAGGCTGGGGAGGGTGCCGGGCAGGGCTGTGTCTGGGGGCGTCGCGAGCCGTATAATCACCAAGGAACCTAAGTAAGGGTCTGGTCTCCACGTCTATAATTACCCACACACGAATAATTATCACTGTGCCAGGCCAGGTAGATAAAGGCTCTTGTGGGGACAGGTGAGTGCGAACCATCACTGGTCACGAAGGGTCATATTTGTGGGGTTTCCTGAGATATTGTGGCCCTTACAATCACTTGGCAGAGAAGAGCCTTTGGCCGGGGGAGGGTGAACAAGACAGTTACAGATCTTTGGGTGATAATTCACTGAAAAAACCTAAGGAGTGCTTTTTTCGGAGCGTTTTTTGTCCTCTTTCTCCTCTGTGGATGGGACTCATACAGCGGCGGTGAGGCGACGCTGCCCGACGCCCTACACTCGTCTCTGTCAGGAATCGTCGCATAAATTCAATCATGGGTGTACTTTTTTGGCCAGGCGCGGTAATTTATGCACTAGAGGTGATTCTGGGTGTGGATTTATGGGAGTTTGACATATTTGAGGGTATTAATTTCATACATTACTGTGATGTATCGGTGCTCTCGCTGTCATTATTTTTTTTTTTTTTCCTAATCTCTCCCTCCGCTTCTCCATGCGGGAATGGACTGAATTTATACTTTTCTATTTTCTTTTATCATATTGTAAGTAGTGGTTGCGATTTCATTGATACAGAGATAGCCAATTATTCATTTAATCGTGTTTCCTTTACTATCTCCATGTTTTGACTAAATCTGTATTTTTCTTCTTTCATTTTAAGCACTGATTGGAATAATTTATGGGTAAATCATTGTTTTTATCCATCTTCCTTCCCTCTCTCCAAAATTAAATCGACTGTATAATCCACTTTTCAATCCCTGTTCGAGTACATAATCACTTTTTACTCGTCCTTCCTTCCTTCCTCTCTTCATAAGCTAATTTACAGAATTTATATTTCCTCTTCTTTCACCTTTTCTGAAGCATTAACTATTTGCAGTAATATACGAGTAAGTACACGAATGTAGGAACTCAAGCGAGGTGAGTTGTCACGTCTGCATCCGCCGCCACCTCTCCAACCTCCTCGTCTCCCACACTCATCCCCCACCCAAGCACCACCCGCCGCCACACCCTCCCTCTCTCCACCCATCAAAATCACACCCCATTCTCGCCACTCGCTGTCATTCCCACACCCTCCTCAGCAATGGAAGGATAAATAAATGAATGAATATCTAAAGCACTGCAGCAGACATGAAAGCAAGGTATTCGTATTCAGACTTCATTTACCTGTCGCCTTACAATATCTATGAGTTAATTCATCTTTGTACCTGTCCGCATATCCACGTAGGTATGTATTAAATGATTCAGCTGCTTATCTATTCATTTGTTTATTCACTGATGCGTTTTGGCTATTCTCTGTGATACTACTTAAGTCAATACATTTGTTTCCTCCCTGAAAGAAAAATCATAATTGTTTTTATCATCAAACCCCATCATTCCACTGCAGTACAAAGGCTTTCATCAACACAATCTAATAATCCTTGTCAACTGCATGGCTACTTCAGACCACCACAGTGTAACTTTCTATCTTACCTCATCTCATAAGAAAGAAAAATAATCCGTAATCACCACCTACAACCACCACCACCACCACCACCACCACCACCACTCCTCCATACCACCTCATGAAAGCCAGGCAACACCACCATCACCACACACACCATCACCATCACCATCACCGCACACATCACACTCACAACCACCTATCTAATCCCAACCTCCACGTACTTAAATCAAAACACTACTGCACCACAAACCAAACTAAACCACTCATCACCACCAGACCACCCCCATCACCACCACTACTGTAATCACCACCAGTAGCAAACCCAGCACTAGAACACCACAGCAGCACACATCTCAGGAATCGGTAACCAAACACAGGACACCACTACCCTGAGGTACCCCACTGGTGCTCTCTACCCTTGGACCCAGAATGCACGTAACTGGCAGGAATAACGGTGCCTCTTAGCTTGTCAACGTCTTACACGCGCGAGAAAAACCAGTGAACCCGAAGCCAAGCACGGTATGTCGAAATTGAATGGTTGAGTGTGCGAGGCAAAACATACGTACAGGAACCACGAAAACTCACGCAAACACACACACACACACACACACACACACACACACACACACACACACACACACACACACACACACACACAGAGAGAGAGAGAGAGAGGAGAGAGAGAGAGGAGAGAGAGAGAGAGAGAGAGAGAGAGAGAGAGAGAGAGAGAGAGAGAGAGAGAGAGAGAGAGAGAGAGAGAGAGAGAGAGAGAGAGAGAGAGAGAGAGAGAGAGAGAGAGAGACGAGCAGGAAACAATCATGTAACAAAAAATAATACCAGTCGTTGACATCATTGCAGGTGAATGACTCGGAGATGTTACTGTCATGTTCATCAACAATCAGTCTCTCTCTCTCTCTCTCTCTCTCTCTCTCTCTCTCTCTCTCTCTCTCTCCTCTCTCTCTCTCTCTCTCTCTCTCTCTCTCTCTCTCTTGTCCGTCCTTCTTTGTTTTCTTTGTCTCCGTGGCAGTCTGTTTATTGGTCTGTCTGTCTGTCTTACTATTTTCATCTAAGTTATTTTCTCTTTGCATTGTGTCTCTCATTATTTGTTATTTTACTTTCATCACTTTATTGTATCTTTCTTTTCTTTTCTTTTTTTTTTTTTTTTTTGTCATGACTGGTTGATTATTTTAGATTATTCATTCTGTGTACCGATCGATGACAAATATATGCACTAAACGTATTACAGGTGAATCGAAACGCACTTCACATTAAATTTGTAGCGCGCGAACCACCAAGAGCGAATCACTCGACGATAAATAAGTGAATAAACAAACAGAAAGAACTCATCCTCATACCTGCAGCTGACTTCCTTCAAGACAATGGTGAGTAAATTTGACGACGAGAGACTCACAACGAGAAATATTAAGTGAAAAAAACTGAAACAAGGAGTGGTCATTGGAGGCGGCAGGTGTTATGCGCGGAAATATTTATAAAATAATTCCCACCTGAGAGAGAGAGAGAGAGAGAGAGAGAGAGAGAGAGAGAGAGAGAGAGAGAGAGAGAGAGAGAGAGAGAGAGAGAGAGAGAGAGAGAGAGAGAGAGAGAGAGAATAAAGATGACAAACTAATCAAAAGCAGATGGAATGTAAATAAATCATATGCCAAAGCACACATCTCTCTCTCTCTCTCTCTCTCTCTCTCTCTCTCTCTCTCTCTCTCTCTCTCTCTCTCTCTCTCTCTCTCTCTCTCTCTCTCTCTCTCTCTCTCTCTCTCTCTCTCTCTCTCTCAGCCACTCACCTCTCCCTAGTAATTCAGATAGGAAGGGAAAAAAATAGAGGTGCGTGTAATTTTCGGAGGTGAAGACACATCGGCGGGAGGACTGTGGTAGCAACTTCCCCTCAGGCGATCCAGAAGACACCGCTGATGTTACTAAAGATGACAGTTGTGGAGAGAGAGAGAGAGAGAGAGAGAGAGAGAGAGAGAGAGAGAGAGAGAGAGAGAGAGAGAGAGAGAGAGAGAGAGAGAGAGAGAGAGAGAGAGAGAGAGAGAGAGAGAGAGAGAGAGAGAGAGAGAGAGAGAGAGAGAGAGAGAGAATTGTCAACGAAGGTCTAATTGTGTTTATGGAGGAAGTAATACTGTCTAATTCCCAGTGGTATTGCAACGTGTGATTGCAACAACCCACCACGTCATACGGTGCCCGAGCATTCCCCCCGCCCCCACCCTCAGGCCCTCCCCTTCCCTCTCCCCCCTTACCTCTTCTCCTTTCTACCCTCTCGCCCTTTTCTTCTCATCCTTTCCTGCCGCTAAACCTTCGCCTCCTCAGTTGCTCGTGTCATGCCATTTGTTAGTTATTTTTTTGTATTCAATTCTAGGTTGTTTATGTGATTGAGATAATTCGGGTCTGTCCGTCAGTCAGAAAACACACACTCTCTCTCTCTCTCTCTCTCTCTCTCTCTCTCTCTCTCTCTCTCTCTCTCTCTCTCTCTCTCTCTCTCTCTCTCTCTCTCTCTCTCTCTCTCTCTCTCTCTCTCTCTCTCTCTCTCTCTCAAGGTAAATAAGTGCTGCACTCTCATTCCACCTCCAGTCCTAAGTTGGCCTCCCTCTCCCTTTCCCTCTCCCTCTCCCTCTCCCCGTCCTCTAATCAGCACCTGCCGTCCGCCTCTCACTCACTCGCACATTCTCCACATGAACTGAAGAAGCAGGAGAAAAAAACTAAACACGTCTCCATCATCCAAACCCCAGAAATAGTCGCGCCTGACCATGGAAGGGCCCGGACAAAGCCACATTTTCAATATTAGTTTTACGGGCGGTTTCTGGAGGGCGCGCACGCACACACACGCGCACACACACACAGACACACACCACGGACGAAGAGATAAAAAATAAATTAGTCGAGGTGAAAAAAAGAGAAAGACTCCTGACAATACTCCAGCGTTAGATTTTCACACCGACGTGAGGCTGAAATTAGAAGCAATTACCGCTGGTCTCACGTGTCTCCTGCGAGTGGGAACTGATGGCAGGATGGAAAAAAAATATGTAAGGACTTGACGAATAAGAGGTCCTTGAGGAAGGCGACGTGGAGCAACGGGTCCTCAAGGTCACACGTCCTACACCCATCCTACATAAACCTAAATAGATCGAGCAACGTGGTGATTAGAGAAAAGGATAAAAAAAAGTGAAGTAAACGTCACGCCACCTAGGAAATCAAAAAGTACAACTCCAAGGTAAAGACAAAGGGAGGAGGAGAGTTACCTTACCGCCTCGTCGAGTTGATCACAGGTAGATTATTCAGCAAGATATTTACCTGTGGAGAAAGAGATAAAAAAACATATGAATAAAACTGCATGATAATTATTATGCGCTTTTTTATGCATTTTTGTTTTGTATAAGTAACACAATTTAAAAGTAATTTTGTTATCTAAAGTAAAGTGACATTTAATTTCCCCAAGCACAGCAACTTTTTTTTTTTTGAGCGGAGTTTATGTAAATTTATGTAAATGGAAGTGAATTACTTAATGTGTGTGTGTGTGTGTGTGTGTGTGTGTGTGTGTGTGTGTGTGTGTGTGTGTGTGTGTGTGTGTGTGTGTGTGTGTGTGTGTGTGTGTGTGTGTGTGTGTGTGTGTGTGTGTGTGTGTGTGTGTGTGTTTTATAATTTCTTCTTTTCTGTGTGTTTCTCTCTCTCTCTCTCTCTCTCTCTCTCTCTCTCTCTCTCTCTCTCTCTCTCTCTCTCTCTCTCTCTCTCTCTCTCTCTCTCTCTCTCTAAAAAGACAAAACCCAGAGAACAAAACAAAAACGGGAAAAAATAGGAAAACACCTGCTCAGGTCGGCCTACCCTTTCCTGCACAACCTACTATAGCATGCAATACGAAAATTACCCCTAAATTCCCTAGTAATTGGAGCGATAATCCGATAATTAGCAGCCATACAGAGGCCGGGGAGCACGCGATCGCGGTGACTCTGATCAGCTGACGGGCGGACTTTTCTGCGGGAAGGGGGGAAAATGAGCGGGGCTGGTCAGAGGTCGCAGTTTAATGTCAGTGGAGATAATCACGGGTAACCAAATGACAAATAAAACAGTCCGGCCGCCGTGGTGTAATCAGATATAAAGTCTGCGGGAGAGAGAGAGAGAGAGAGAGAGAGAGAGAGAGAGAGAGAGAGAGAGAGAGAGAGAGAGAGAGAGAGAGAGAGAGAGAGAGAGAGAGAGAGAGAGAGAGAGAGAGAGAGAGAGAGAGATCCACTAAAGCTGTCGGTAAATAAGTAAAAATACCTGATGTAAAATAAATAAATAAATAAACGTAAGAAAAAATCACCAAAACGCAAAAATAAACATCACCGGAGCATCGTAAAAATAGATAAATAAATAAATAGATAAAAAAACACCCACACTCACCCACACATCCACAGCAAAACAGGTAAACTATCACTAATGTTTTAATAAGCTGTAACGCGGCAGCCTCGGTGAAATTACAAGACTGACGAAGTAAACAGCGCCTCCTCGTCCTCCTGGCCCTCCTCTCCCTCCTCCTGCAGCCCACCGCCCCCACAGCCGACCCATTAGGGCGGATATAAAACCTTTACGAGCACACACGCGGCCCAGGTGATCCCTCTTGTCTGGGGGATCACCTCTAATTTTGGAGCCACGATTAGCGTCCGCAGTAGGCTGGCGGAGGGAAGCTGGGAGGAAAAATAAAATGAGAGAATGAGGAAACAGAAAGGAGTAGGAGAAAAGAGGTTAGTGGGAGAGCTTGCATGAATAGGAGAATTACAAAGACAAAGGAGAGGGAAGAGAGGTTAGGTGGAAGAGAATACGAAGAAGATGAGGAGAATAGAAAGAAAAGAGGTTTACGGAAAGACTTGTGTGAATGGACGGAGAATTACAGACAGGAGTGACAGGGAAGAGGGGTGAGGGAGGCGGCTTGTAATGGTAGGAGGTAAATGAAGGAGACTCGGGGTGAAACTCAAACTTGGGGAAGAGGTGGAATTAGGGAGCGATTGGGGAGGAAAGTCTGGACATGCTCTGGGAGGATGAGGATGAGGCTAAGGGTGAGTGGATGTGCATGGGGGGAGGAGAATGGGGAGGAAATTATATGAGATTGGCTATGGAGGATGTACAGAGGTGCTGGGGAGGAAGATCAAAGGAACAGTCTTAGAAATTAAAGGAGACTAGTTTTGTAATGTGTGTTAACTGTGCAGAAATGTATAGAAAGAAGTGTAAGTAGGGGTGTGTAGTTTGAGATGTGTGGGGGGGTGTGTAGCCAATGATGTATAGGAGTGTTCAGATGGATCGGTGTGTGTAGCTAGAGATGTGCAGGGGGGTGTAGGTATGTGTAGAGTGTTACAGTGGATAGGGGTGTTAGAATAATCTCCATAACTATAGACCCAGAAGTGTTTAAAACCCAGAGCAGGTGTTTTCTCTTTTTACCTACGAGGGAATGTGGGTGAAGGTGTGTATTTGAAGACACACGTATATATGAGCATCGAGACAGGCAGCACACCGCTATCATTTACCTTCCCCTAAAAGCGGTCCCCGGGGGTGAGTGGTCCCCTAAATGCCAGCCAGGTAAGGCCGCGTCGCCACTCACCTGTCGCAACTTTATCGATGAGTGACATTAGGCCTACTACTACCGGCGACATCAAGTGGGGAATGTTGCAATAAATGTGCGGTCTGCTTAGACAAATGGTTTTTATTTTTACTTTAAGGAGGAATGTGTCACGCTTCAAACGCTGCTGTACCGACACTTGGCGCCAGGCTGGGAAAAAATCTGATGGTGGTCTCAACCCCATAGACTCTGATACTTTCTGTAAACGCACACTAATTTCTAATGGCATTTTAATAGCATTTACGTTATTAGCAATACGGAAAAGTTTTTATTTTATTTATTTTTTTCGTCAGTACTTTAAGTGAAATCCATTGTCAAGGAGAAACCACGTGACGTGTGGTGATGACTGAAGGTGTCACTCTCAGCCTATCACGTGCACTAAAAGTTACGCGGTACGACACACACACACACACACACACACACACACACACACACACACACACACACACACACACACACACACACACACACACACACACACACACACACACACACACACTCTCTTGCTTCACGTGCAAGGAAGCTGAGCAAGGTAAAGAAGTGAAGAGTAAAAAAAATCAGCAGGCCGCGTGTAACATGTGGCATTCCTAAGAGAGGGAATAATTACTAAAGGTGAGTGGGTGAGTCGCCATCTATGAGGAACACTTTTTGTCCCCCGTGTAACTCTTCTCTCACCCAATAACCTTCAATGTCCAGGTCCCGCGGATCTTTCTGGGACTCTCGGGTGGCCAGCTGGTGTCCCACAGACCCCTGGGCCGCACCCTGGCCACGCCGCCCCACCGCCTCCCGCCGGCCATTACTCTGCTCTGGATTAAATATTCACAGCAATTGGGGCTAAGGAAGCTATTACTTAGGCTAATGAACAGCGGTCTGGAGTTAATTACAGCCTCGCTAAGCCTCAATTATTATGAAACATTCAGGCTAAGCAGAGCACGGTGCGGCCCGAGGTGGCGGCGCGGGCGATAATGGGGCGTCATCTGTCTGCCTGAGAGCACGGGGCACTTTCACCAATTCATATTTCCGCCGAGTCAACCTTTATCACCACAAACGATCAATACATAATCGGCTAATTACGATGTACGATGCTAAACAAATAATCGGGCGAGAACAAATCGCGAACAATTAAATTTGCAGCACGACCGGCTAGTTTTTGTGCGGGTCTGGGTGAGGTAGTGTCGGGTACATCACCGCGGCGCAACACTTGTGAGCTGCAATTAAATAAGCCGACTGATCATTTGCAGTCGTTAGCTTTGCCTCTCCCTCACGCCGCGACACACTCATGCTGCCGACACGCTCATCTTTTAGCGGCCAGCGACAACACACCTCCTCCCGCCGTCTTCCCGCCATCTATCATGCTTTCCTGTGGGACACGTGACCCTTAGTTTGCCGTGCAGATTTCAGCGCCGGAGGAATGAAAAAAAGGAAGTGTTCTCCTATATTTGGAGGAGACTTAGTCTTTACTGTCTTATTTTACTATATATTAAATAATGCAGCTTATCACAAACAGCCTCTAAGGGGAAACAGGTTTTCAACTGTTTGTTCATTCTTTGTGTTCCTTTGTAGGTCAAAAAACTTGCAGATGACAAAAAACTGTAAAGAAAAATAAATGAGAATAATAATAAATGAATAGGTAAACTGCCAATTTTCAAGACTAAAAAAAAAAAAAAAAAAAAAAATGGTAAAATAATAAGACGATACAACTTGCTCACTATGGACATTTAGTTCACATCAGATGATTCAGCTGATCGCAAACAGACTCATAGGAGCCAACACGTCTGCAACTGCTCGTCTTTCATATGAACCCTTGATGTCTAATCCCTAAAATATCATCCCTTAAACAATAAGCAAAAAAACACGTGTGGACATGAATCAGCATCACACCCCGCGCCGCCTCACCCTTCAGGAACATATCCCTCAGCGACTGTCACAAGCATGCAAAGCAACCAATTTCTGAAGCACCACAAGCATCGCCACCTTAGGGAGGAGGCATCGACCACAAAACAGTGTTCCCCATCCTCCTGAGAGCCTCACTGGATCCCCGAGAACCACTGTGGCTTGCAGGCGAGGTAAGAAAACACTAACTAACTGTCTGGCGAAAGTTATAACCATCAGTGTCCAGGAACAGTCGGGCACGCGTCTGATCTGCGAGAGAGAGAGAGAGAGAGAGAGAGAGAGAGAGAGAGAGAGAGAGAGAGAGAGAGAGAGAGAGAGAGAGAGAGAGAGAGAGAGAGAGAGAGAGAGAGAGAGAGAGAGAGAGAGAGACGCTGCTCAATGGCTGTTTCCGAAGTTACCCCTTAGGACTCCCATTTTCTCCGCGGCATAAAGACATCGATGAGAGGACCACAAGAACAACACTATTTACACACTTCCCCGCAGTAACGCACTCCACTCCTAGACTATTTCACCTGGCGCGAGATGCAGACCTTCTTGAGGGGCGGTAGGCGGGGGAAGCTTCGCCGGCAGACCTCCTGAACGCTGGGAAAACAGGCTCCAATATCTTCTAATGCCGACCGTAAGAGAGGATCGCAAGAATTCACCGGAATAACATGAGGTCTTCCCGGCACTTAGGGGAGCGAGCCGCGGCGGGGGTCGGCCTGATGCACCAACGTGAACTCACCTCCAGCATGTGCTCTGATCTCTGAACTTCCACGGGGGAAAAAAATATAAAAGATTGTCTCAGGGCGTCTGTGCAGGAGGAGATAGGTGGACCAAATGAGATGCGGGAGGTGTAGGAGGACGAGGAGGAGGAGGCAGGGTGAGAGAAGTGTGTGAGGTGTGAAAGGAGCGGGGGAAGAAATGATACGGTCTTCATTGCAATGGATGTATATGGTGAAAGTGGAATAAAAAGAGTAAAGAACGTGAATACTGTAAAGAGAACTCAACCATGTGCTATAATTGCTGTTTTCACTCCAGGACGGAAGCATTCATCCAACTCGGCGGTGAGAAATGAAGGAAAATGAAATACCAGGAGGGTGATTAGAAAAAAAGTTCAAATTGCATGCGTAAACATAATTTTTTAGAGAAAATTAGAAAGGTTTCAGGAGGTAATGATTGTGCCGAGAGACGAAGTAAAGTTAATATGGACTCAATCGGCCAATCATACCCAGTCATCACACACACACACACACACACACACACACACACACACACACACACACACACACACACACACACACACACACACACACACACACACAGCAGCCTGGGAACAGATAAAAGACGCTATATAATGATCTCTCTCTCTCTCTCTCTCTCTCTCTCTCTCTCTCTCTCTCTCTCTCTCTCTCTCTCTCTCTCTCTCTCTCTCTCTCTCTCTCTCTCTCTCTCTCTCTCTCTCTCTCTCGCTGTGTTCCTCTGGGGCAATACCGCTATCAGGAGATCAGATACCAGCCCCATATAACACCCAGACACCACCGCACAGCAAGGCAGAGGGTCGACACACCGCCCTAATCTCTGCCATCATCCCCGTAGCACCACACCTCACCAACATCTCCATCACCTCACCCCATACTCTCACTCGCCACCCCTTCATTCACCACACCAAACAGACACCCGTTTTCTCCACCACAGTACTTACCCTCTTGCTCATCTCCCCACCGCCATCCTTCTTTCTCTCTCCCCAACAAACAACAGGTAAGCTATGCAAGAACACTAACGCATGCAACTCCTGCGGTCAGTAATAAAACACCTAACTCCCATCTGGCGTCCTCCTGCGAGACAGTCGAGGTGGGCAGGGAGAAGAGGCAACGGGAGGGGTGATCCGCGCAAGGCCAGCAACCCGTGGACACAAGGACAAGAGGACCTTCCCGTAGGATACATAATGATACAAGTTGAAACGGAGAGGCAGTGAAATTAAGGGGTATCTAGTTTATAAAAGGGAGTGAAATAAAGATAGGTAGAGGCTGGAATGTAGGCAGGAGGTGAGGCCAGGCAGAACACTTGAATCCCTCGCCAACCGCGTAACTGCAGCGAGGCGCAATGAAGCGTAAGGAACACTCCTCCCCTTACTCTGGGCACGAAAAAAAAAATTCCTGAGTGTGTCTAGTGATGCATCTCTTCCGACACACCGCTCCGTCTGCATTAGTGACCGAGACGACAGAAATTATGAGACGCTTAGAGAGAGAGAGAGAGAGAGAGAGAGAGAGAGAGAGAGAGAGAGAGAGAGAGAGAGAGAGAGAGAGAGAGAGAGAGAGAGAGAGAGAGAGAGGCTCCACACATACTAATGATAATAGTTCAACGCAGTAATTTTTGATACACCTGCGTTTGCATATGAACATATAACGAGTGAATTACCGTGTTATGCTCGTACGGGGAACTAACGACTTCCAGCCAGGGGTGTTATTTGCCTTAAAAGGAACGAAGAAGAAGAGAATAATTACATTACAGAACTACATCCGGACCATACCAAGCGAGAGAACTACAATCTTCCAATCAAGACATAATTTGGCACTAGGAGCGACTCAATGAAATTATACAAGCAGCACGAAAAGGCAGCGGATGAAAAATAGAAGGGTGGAAGTAAAAGAGAGATAAAGAGAGAGAGGAGGGAGGGAAAATAAAGTCCTCGCTAGCGGTCAGTTAACTCGGCTGATGTACGCTACAAAAAAAATCCGGTTTGTCGCGATAATGAGCCCAACCTTAGGAGTTCTTTGTATAATGCCAATAATTATCACTCGTAACTTTAAGGTCAGATGTTTGTGGATTATGTTATATACTATTAGAGTGAGTTTTAAGCGGTTTCCAGGCAGTGGCGGTGGTGGTAATTGTGGTGGTATAAATTAAAATATATCTACCCTAATTTGTGTCTATCCTATAAGTAATGGTAATTATGATGACAATGGAACTAACTTTTCAAACCATCTGGACCTGACTCGCGCATTATAAAAGATGAACAAAATTACTCGAGATTTTCATATGATAATTAGTGGCAGTTACTTACGATGTACGCTCGTAATTATAATGCAATGTCTTTTTTATTATTATTATTCAGGGAGAACAAGAAAGTCAACCACCACCACCACCACCATCACCACTACCACTACCACCACCACTGCCAGCACCACCACCACCACCACCATCAACAATATTAACAAAAACAACAAGAGACGCCGGTTAAGTAAGCAAGGTTAGTCTAAGCCTCGATAATTAGACACAACATATAATTAATACGTCAAATAACTCTTGGTACTTGATCACTTTTCACAAATAGTAGGAGGAGGAGGAGGAGGAGGAGGAGGAGGAGGAGGAGGAGGAGGAGGAGGTGTTGTTGTTGATGTTAGTGTTATTGTTGTTGTTGTTGTTGTTGTTGTTGCTCCTCCTCCTCCTCCTTTTCCTTCTTCTTCTATTTTTCATCTTTTTTTCTCTCTCTTCTAATACTCACAATATCTATATAAATAGAAGCAACACCAATAACAATCACAACAGGAACACAAGTCAAAACCTTCCTCTATGATTGTAATCTTTCCCCAAACAAACCAACACAAACACAACAAGAATTATCGCCTGAAACAAACTACTTTCTCTACTAACACTAACTCTTGCTCACCACCACCACCACCACCACCACCACCACCGCAGCAGCAGCAGCAGCAGTCCGCCATTCAGCCAGACGCATCGTTCTGCTGCAGAAGGTGGATACGCCTCAGGACGCTCGTTCATTCATTATATGCTGGAGGAAAAATTTGCTTCCGGTAGGGGGAGGCTCGGATTGAATGAGAGGAGGAGGAGTAGGAGGAGGAGGAGGAGGAGGAAAAGAAGAAGAGTAAAAGAAACCTGAGGACATGGCTTGGGGTGAGGAAGGCAAGAGGAAGATGAAGATGGAAGAAGAGGCAAAGAAACCACCTTAAAAGTGAGGGAAGAGGAACAAGGAAGTCAAGTGGAGTTGACAAAGAAGGGCAAGGCCGTTAAAAAGGAGGTGAAAAAGAGAGAAGCAGAAAAGAGTAGAAAATTAAGAAGGAGAAAGAAAACTAAAAAAGGACACAGAACATGACCAAGACTGCGAGGGAAACGAGACTTGCCAAAGCTCCGGACAGTGTCAACGCCTCTCAGGACACCACCACGCCACCTCCAGCTGACACTGTCCAGACCTGAGGCAAATTACTGGGCCTGTAGAGTCAGCAAACCGCAATCCTTTAAAACGCACGCCTTACTGTCCCACCTTTTCCTTGTAATTCTTCAAAATTCACTTCTTTCCTTCCCTTCCTTTCCTTGCAGTCCTTCAAAATGCACATACTCGTATCTACATCCTCCTGTTCTTTGCAATCCTTCAAAACGAAAGTCTCTTTCCTTTCCTTTCCTGAAAATCCTTCAAAACGCAGGTATTTTCTTCCTTTTTTCTTCCTTGCAATCCTTCAAACTCACGTCTTTCCTTCCCTTTCCTTCCATACAATCCTCCAAGTACCCACGCCTTCCCTTCCCTTCCCTTCCCAGTAAAGCTTTAAGAACACAAGTCTCCCCTTCACTTCCCTCCCTCCAGTCCTCCAAGAGCGAACATTTCCCGCCCCTTCCTTGCTGACGAACAGGAGGAGGAAGAGAAAAGGACGAGGATAAAGATGTCACCAGCTGCCTCCGTTAGTGTATGAGTCACGGAATGTCACCCGAACTAAGAACTTACTTCTTACTCCTTTCTCAAGTCAGAATCTCCACCACCACCACTACCACCACCAGCACCGCCACCCCATCCCCGTCATACTCCAGAGACAAAACATTTAATCGATATGCAATTTAGCCGCCGCACCTGTCTCTCCCCGCCGCCAGTCTCCGCGCATCCACCTCCTCCATAATCACGGCAAAATAATTCCCCATTTCTGAGACATTTAAGGGAGACGGACGAGGCTTGTCACCTGGCGTACGGGCGGGACTCGGGCGGTTGGTAATGGGGTAATGTAGAGGCATTACCGCTGCAAGAAAGGCTCTCTCCAGACGACACATTAGCCGCTGTACATCAAAACTCCACCGCCGTAATGACACAGCCGTCACGAGAGTCCCCCCCGCGCCCTCAGGAGAAGAAAATTAACTGTATCCTTTATTTTATATTTATACAGAGGTAATTTTTTTTTTTTTGTATATATAACAGCACCATCTGTCTAAGGAACTGGGAAATATTTTACTATTATTATTATTATTATTATTATTATTATTATTATTATTATTATTATTATTATTATTATTATTACAAGCAACTCAGATTTTTCCTCGCATCATTACTTAGCACAATCAGCATCATTTGTCATCATCAAGTTCTCATTCCTATCGTCGCCATCACACAGACAGACACACGAGCAGTGGGCTGGAACACACCACCGCGGGGAGGGGGAGAGAGAGAGAGAGAGAGAGAGAGAGAGAGAGAGAGAGAGAGAGAGAGAGAGAGAGAGAGAGAGAGAGAGAGAGAGAGATGTTGTATGAATGCCATATCTCTCTCTCTCTCTCTCTCTCTCTCTCTCTCTCTCTCTCTCTCTCTCTCTCTCTCTCTCTCTCTCTCTCTCTCTCTCTCTATCCATCATCTTCACATACACAGACCACACTCAGGTACCAGACGTAAACAAACACATGTAACCACAAACAAAACAAACATTAAACACAACGATCCACACAAGGCAGGCAAGAGGAAGAGAAAAACAACATCCTACCTTTCCCCCCCCCCCCCACACACACACACACACACTTCTAAGGGACCATCATACGTACTTTTAATTCACCTCACCTTGTCATCCTAAAGTCAAGAGGTATTTTATAAGACAAATCTAGTGGCTTGAATCACACCCACAATCCTCTCGTCTATTCTCGCCAAACACCTTATGGAGCAGCGTAATAATTGGACGGGAGAAAAATGAGATATATAGAATCACAGTAGTAAATATCTGCAAGGCGACGCGGGGAAGGGAAGGGGAAGGCAGGTTGGAGGAGTAAAAACGGCGGGCATTCATTAGGCGAGGGGTCTGGGACAAAGAAAGGCCATTACAAAGCAAATATATTACCCGGCCAGGCGAGCTCCTCAACAACAAGCAGATTAACCCACGCCATTAAGTTACATCCCCAGTGTGCGACTGTTTGAGTGGTCCGCCTCACCGCACGCACGCACGCACGCACGCACGCACGCACGCACACACACACACACACACACACACACACACACACACACACACACACACACACACACACACACACACACACACACACACACACATACACACACTTTTTCTGTCAGGGTAATTTAGTGTTTGTCTATTTTGCGTCTCTCTCTCTCTCTCTCTCTCTCTCTCTCTCTCTCTCTCTCTCTCTCTCTCTCTCTCTCTCTCTCTCTCTCTCTCTCTCTCTCTCTCTCTCTCTCTCTCATCGAACCATAAAGCAGCCATCCAGATAATTATGACTGGTGCTCTTGATAATGTGAATAATGACACACACACACACACACACACACACACACACACACACACACACACACACACACACGTAACTTACCATATGAATTACAATAAATGTGTGTGTGTGTGTGTGTGTGTGTGTGAGAGAGAGAGAGAGAGAGAGAGAGAGAGAGAGAGAGAGAGAGAGAGAGAGAGAGAGAGAGAGAGAGAGAGAGAGAGAGAGAGAGAGAGAGAGAGAGAGAGAGAGAGAGAGAGAGAGAGAGAGAGGTACGCCATCTACCTTGTAATGAGCAGCGTCAGCAAGGCATAAACTCTATTACTGTTTCACTCGAGGCAATAATAACTCATAATAACTCATAATTGGCTCTTCCACACAGGCGAAAGTTGGCAGGACTCTGACTTCTTGGCGTGCATTAGTTAGAAGGTGGAGACGTAGCGGTAGAGGCAGAAGAGGACAGTGGCAGGGGTCTGGAACGAGGAAGTGGAGAGAGGACAAGCAGGTGGAGGTAGTTGCGAGAGGTGGACGCTCGGAGTAGAGGCAGGATGTGGAGGCGTGGAGGTGGAGGTTGAGAGGATAAGTGGATAAGTTTAGATGACGTTA
>NC_087163.1:5600000-5602500 GCF_035594125.1 Scylla paramamosain
TGGGTGGGAAGGAAATAAGTATCGATATGAAAGTATTATTTACTGGAAGCCTTTCTGAATGGACGGAAGAGGGAGGAAAGTAAGCTGACCGAAAGGAAGGAGGGGGTGTGCGTCGAATAGAGTCAAAAATATGCTGCAAGTTTCTACAGGCAGATGCTCCCATGAATATCACGCTCATAAGATTTCCACTAAAATAATGCCTCCTTCAGTAATAAATTAGGTTAGATTACGTTAGGTTAGGTCATGCTAAATGAGGTTTGGAAAATTATCGTGAGGTAATGTGAAATGCTCAAGCAGGAATCTTAACACGTGGAATTTACTTGGGAGGAAATGACATGGAAGAAAGGTAGACTGGTGGGGAGGGGCAAGAGTGAGTCGCAAAGGGTGCAGGTCGTGGGGTCGGCACTCTATCCAGAGGTGTTCCAGGAACTCTGCAGTGGTGCCTCTCTGACTGTTGCGACACAATGCACGTCTCGTCACTCCAAGATAAAACGTGAGGAGGAATCTTCCCTTAACTCTCAACATTCATTCTCGTCATGGTAATTAATTATAAACAATTTCGTCACCCGACATTGTTTTAAAACGTGAAATACCGAAAAAACGGGACGTTTATTTAATATGCTCAGCTTTACCAGTCCAAATGTCGCCAGATGGGTCTTCAGATGCTCATTATTTCAGGTAAACAAGAGGTTCCTAGAAGCTTCCATTGAAGCGAGTTGGCGATTCTGAGGCAATGTTTCAGTTCCTAAAGGGTTCCAGGAGCTGACGAGTGTGCTCTACACTGCGCACCACGCACCGGGTCACCGCCAGTTTGTACACATGGCAGGCAGGTGTAGCTGGCTTGGTACTCATGCGTGTGTGCGTGTACATAAACGAGTCAAAATCATGAAGCACATCAATCATGCTATTACGTTTTATAGTCCAGCCCGCGACACGCCGCTCAACTCCTTTCATTATGAACACCTCCGTGAGCAGCGACCCGCCATTACCAGCCCACGTGTAGGCCTATCCGCAGGGGCGAAATGTGTCAGGCGTGAGGTTAGCCAGGCTTATAATTTGTTCGCGCTTACCTGCGCTGCTCCGCATTCCCGGCGCAGAGCTGGACGAAGCCTTAACTACAATAAACTCGTCACTTTGTACTGAATTATTTGAGATGCTGGTCACTGGCCAATCCGCCATGCAGCCTCTGTAAAAGAATATTGTCTGGCAAGAAGCGCCACACCTCCACATGAGTCACGAGGTGAACACCTGCTCCAGCGGGTTATGTGACCTTGAAGATAACTAAATACCACGTTTTATTGTCTACAATTATTATATTTTCATGATTAGCCTCTTTTTATAACCCACTTTTATTACTCCACGAGGGCAGCTAGTACTCGCAAGGGATATGTGACGATTAAGTGAGAAATCAGAAAAAAAAAAAAACATGAGCAACGAGGAGGGAGGGATGGGGTGTCGGGAGTGGGCGGGGCGCCCCGTGCCCGACCAGCCGCAGGTGCCTCTGGATTAATCTAAGCCGCGGGCATCTCCCAAGGTCTGGCGGGAGGCGGATCACCACACCAGCAACAGGAGTGAAACGTAACACTGGTAACCAGCTGGTGTTGCTGCTCTGGGGCGTCAAAAATAAAGAATAAAAAACACTTCTTGCACAGCTCATCTACAGAATTTGGAGAGTGAGGAAGACGCAGCGGAATTAGCAAACGATACCAGCTACTTATTTACGCTCGTCTCCTCCCCGCTCATCTCGTCCCACTCTTTAAGCACCATTCTTACCGCGGTCAGACCAATCTCGTTCCCCGACCGGGAGCAATAACACAGTGCAGGCCGGTAGTATTCACGTAACTATGCTTAAAATACTGAGGAAATAGAATGAATAAAGCTGCAAATCTCTCGTGCAACAAAAAAAAACTCCTCCTGACAAGCACATCCGCCGCCATGACTCCACAATATAAGCATCGTTATGTAAAAATTTTGCTCAACACGTCGAATCATCCTCCATCTGGTGATTTACGCGTTTTGTTCGCGTTGTAAGAACGGGAATGAAAATAGTATTAAGAATTATTTTGTGGTACTCAATTTCTGGTCCGTGAACGCCAAGTAGACAGAATTGTGTGTGAGTGAGTGAATGAGTCTGCTCCTTCTGCTTGTGAGTGTGAGTGTGTGTGTGGGTGAGTGTGTGTCTACTGCTTGTGAATGTTGTCTTTGTGTGTGTGTTATCATCAGCACATGAGTCCTCTTTTGGGAGATGTTTGTGCACCTGTTACCGTGCGTTTGGGTGGCGGAGGTACACTACGCTAATACTGACGCAGTGAAGATCTACCGTACAAGGTGGAGCGGAAGGGGCTTTGGGGTGGAGAGCTACAAGATGCAGAGGTTACAAGAGATGCATCACAGCGAGATGAGGTGCAGTTCGTTCCAGTAAACGTACTCAACGGTACAATGAGGTTGGCTGAGGTGCGTGCAGCGTTAAAAACGGTACGGCGTCACTCGTAAAACACTC
>NC_087163.1:5605000-5745000 GCF_035594125.1 Scylla paramamosain
CAAAAAAAAAATGTCACAATTAAACCAAATGTTACATCAGCATAAAAATTAATTCAGCTTTCCAGTGCACCTCTGCGTCTTCTAAGGTATTATCTCTGCAACAGATTACGTGACAATGCGTGAGTGGTAATGCACTGTCGCGGGAGGTGGAAGAAGAGTAGCAGGAGAAGGAACGGGAAGCTGTGACAGAGGAGGAGGAGGAGGAGGAGGAGGAGGAGGAGGAGGAGGAGGAGGAGGAGAAGGAGGAGGAGGAGGAGGAGGAGGAGGAGGAGGAGGAGGAGGAGGAGGAGGTTGCGAGTGGCTGGTGTGAGAGTGAGACCAGTTGTGGATGAATGAGCAGACTTCACACCGACTGTTACTAAGCTAATAAATTTCAACCGCACTTTACCGGCTACAGACGCACTTATCACCAAGCAGACGGCGAGAGAGAGAGAGAGAGAGAGAGAGAGAGAGAGAGAGAGAGAGAGAGAGAGAGAGAGAGAGAGGATAGTGCAGCCAAGTACAGGACGCCGCCAGCCAGCCAGCCAGCCAGCCACTCACACAACCAGAAGTTGGAAGGAAGGTTCACGTATTAGGCGACGGGGCGTGAATTTGGGTCTCGGTGCGGTCTGCTATTTCCACAGTAATATACATCCCCGTCTCAAAATTAAGGACGGACTTGCACGCACCTCCGTTGTCTCTCCGGACGCAGCGCCTCCCACTCCCCGCCCGCGGTATCACTCACCCTCCCCCAAGGTTAACCAGCTGATGAGGCGCCCCGGTACCCAGCATCTCACAATTCTCAGCCTTTTAATCCCCAGTAATCTCATAGGTGTCTTAATCCAACGAGAAATGGTAAATAAACCTCTTTAATCCCACACCTACAGGAGGATTTCACAGCAGCCCTCCGAACGTTATATTCTGACAGCGTCCCAGGCACAGCGTTCCCCTTGAGTCCTCCCAGTCCTCCTCCCAAACCCAAGAGCGGAGCAGCGCCATGCAGAACTATCAATCTTCTCTATACCTCATTCATACGTGCGGATTTTTGTCGCTGTGATTCCTGCCTTTTGCAATTGTGCCTTTCCCATTGCACGGAGGAAGGACGTCAGGTACCGTTTGAAGCCCCGGGGAAAAAAATAGAAACTGGGGGAGGAGGAGGAGGAGGAGGAGGAGGAGGAGGAGGAGGAGGGTGTCGGTGAACTGAGTGAGTGAGGGTAAGGGTGGAGGCAGACACAGAGGACAGAGGAGAGCCTTTCGTTGGTAACTCCCGATAGAGTCCAAGTGGGAATATAAGTCACATTAATCCGACAAGCAGCACTCCCCTCACACATGTACAGGCCCGGTGTGTGTGTGTGTGTGTGTGTGTGTGTGTGTGTGTGTGTGTGTGTGTGTGTGTGTGTGTGTGTGTGTGTGTGTGTGTGTGTGTGTGTGTGTGTGTGTGTGTGTGTGTGTGTGTGTGTGTGTGTGTTTGCATGGCGTGGATGTTAAGTATCGGCATGTCTGCATCTCTGTCTTGCTATATCACTCCCATTTATAATACATACTCGTACAGTTCACTTTTTACTCAATATTAATACATAATGACACATGAACACCTGCACTTCTACATATGTATATTTTCCGCTACACGTGTATCGCTTACCAAGATTAGAAAGGCGGGGGGACTAATCATAGCACATCCTCGACTGTGGATTTCCTCTAACAAGCAGTGGAAGCAGATCACAGGTAGGGGATCTTGCACAAGCGACGTTCAAGCTTCGTACCGCGCATTGCCGCTATCAGAGTGTCCATTACCTCCCTCCACACTCGGCAATCATCACGGACAGCTGCCTCCCTCCTCCACGCAGCCCCACCCACAGCATCAGAGGGTGTCATTACAACCCGCCAGACTCGTTGGGCATTACGCAAGCTGTCCCCCAAACCCCAGCTGACTGTCTCCTTTCCTGCCTCCCTCCCTGCCTGCCTCCCTGCCTGTCTCACTGCTTGCCACCGCCGCGCCGCTCCGTCACCCTCCTGAGTTGCATTACGACGGCAAAATGAGAGAAACCAGCCTCCTTAGCGCACCCTCGAGGCAAGCAGGGAACTGTACCGTATTGTCACTGTATAAAGAAGATAAAATTGTGAAAAAAAAAGCTCTTCATCAGGTATTTACTTGACAGGGCGAGATAAAGAGATGGAGTGAGTAGGAGAGAGACTAAAGGAAAGATAGAAAGAGAGGAAGGAAGGGATGATGTAAGGAGAGTGCAGAGGAAGCCTACCCTCAGTAATTAGTCCAAACAGATACAAGGCAAGTAGAACGCCACACGCGGCAACTCCAGAAACGCACAAATATTATCCAACTTCTTGTCTGCGAGAGGCAAATTATGTTTACAATTCGGCGGCGTCAGGCAGTCATGTATGGCCTTCCACCTGCCCGCCCGGCACTGAGTGAGGGGCGGGGAGGGGCCAGAGAGAGGTGAAGGGAAAGTAGGGGAAGAGAGAGAGAAAGGGACGGAGAGGAACAGTGATGTGATATGCTTCCTTTAACTCTTGTTCTGAAATCTAACTGGTCTCTTACTTAACACTTAAGTTATTGACGAGAGTACTACTTTTATTACCATATTTTAAGCACCCCTAGATTTCACGGAGCACAGATATAACTATAAGAAATTGAATGTTTAAACTAATTGATCACTCATTTTTTTTTTTCAGTGGCATCCGTCAGATTTATTCTCCAAGGTGATTCTGTCAAGCTGTATTAGAAGTCACGGCAGTCAAAGGGTTAAACGTTTGTGCTTTCTCTCTCTCTCTCTCTCTCTCTCTCTCTCTCTCTCTCTCTCTCTCTCTCTCTCTCTCTCTGTCTCTCTCTCTCAAACTGGACTGCCTTACTGGGATTACTGAGTTGTACTAGTATGTTCAGGGGTACTGGTGCTATTCACAAAACAGGGAGGGGTGAAATGCCAGGTATTCTTAATGTAGTAAATTTACCTTAAGCTGAGGGAGGCATTAGACATGACCCTTGTCTTTCTTGTGTTCTAAAGGGATTACAGTCAACTTTTATTACTCTACCTAAGTAGGATTTTGATGGAATGTGTGTGTGTGTGTGTGTGTGTGTGTGTGTGTGTGTGTGTGTGTGTGTGTGTGTGTGTGTTTTCTCTCCTCTACCTCATCATCTCTTTATTGGCCTACATATTCTTTTCTTTCCCTTTCCCTAATTCCTCTTTTTCTTTAGTTTGTTCTTTTCTGACACACACACTAACCCACCACCCCCACAACACACACACACACACACACACACACACACACACACACACACACACACACACACACACACACACACACACACACACACACACACACCGCTTTGAAGACTAATCAATGACCTTCCTAATCTACTCCAGCATTTGGACACTCTACACCTGAATACTAAGACTGACAGGCTGGTTTACTCTGTCACAATGCTCCGTGATTCTTTATCAGGCGTTCACTAATCTTAATTTACTGCCCCATAATGGCCACACGTATTAATGTATCCAATAGCACCTCAAAATTAAATTACAATGTGAAGAAGTCATGATTGTAAGTACGTACATGCCAGAATGGGAGATATGAGTGGGAGGGTGAATGTTAATGGAGGTGTGGGTGACGGCATGGCTCTAAAGGTGTGGATATTGGGTATGGGTGGATGTAGGTGAAGGTAAGGACATGAATAAGGGGTGTGGGTGAAGGTAATACTGTGGGTGGAGGTAAATAAAGGTAAGAACATGAATAAGGGGTGTTGGTAGGTGTAGGTGAGGGTGTAAGTGTGGGTAAGTGTGGGTGAGAGTAAGAGCATAGGGTGTAAGGTTTGGGGGTAAGTGAAGATGTGGGTGAGTGTAGGTGGAGGTATAGTTAAAGGTGTAAGGTCAGAGTGTCGTCATGGATGTGTGGAAGAGGGATGTCTTTATCGGTGTGGGTGTGGATATTGGTGTGGATGTGGATTTTTTATTTATCTTTTTTATTATTTTTCTAAGAGGGACAGATAAGTTAATATAAGAGGGATTCAGGCCAAGGGCAACAAAACTGAAAACAAAAGAATGCCAGTGATAGCTATAAAATATACGAAAAGAAAAAAAAAAAAGAAAGGCCACTTATTTGCCACTGCCTGAAAAGTTTGTATAGCAAGAGTCCTTAAGGAAAGGCCAGTCTAGTTTAAGAGGTGTCTTGATAGCTGATGCCACTCGCTAATATTTTTCAAGTTGTAATACAATGAAAAAAAAAAAAAAGGAATCACCGTACAATTTAACTTCCTAATATATCAATAATGAAATAATTACCGCTATTTACCAGATAAGTTAACTAACCATCTAACCAACATCTCTACAGCACGTCCTTCTGTCTGTCCTAACCACACATCTTCCCTCTCACGCCACACACGCCCTCGCACTCGGCCACCCACACACAGGATATGAGGGAAAAATTAATATTATCTTCTTTAACTAATTACATCTCTAAATACATCCTGGGAGATGCTGTCATTAAGGAACAGTTTGTTTGCCTGGGAGGAGCAGCAGCAGCAGCAGCAGTGCCCAGAAGGGAGGGAGGGACAAGTCAGCAGCCAGTCATTAGCGCCGAACACAAGCATTATAGAGAATAAAGTCTAAGTAATTTTTTTTTATGCAATATCCGGCGCTTTGTCTTGCTCTCAGTCAAGGCTTAGTCTGCAGCGAGATTCTTTTCGGACTTATTATTATTTGATCTCATGCCTCGGGTCATTTCTGTGCATGGACACAATGCTAACCCCCTTCCCCCCCTCCTCCTCCTCCTTCTTTTCCTTCTCTTCCTCTTCTCCCTCCTCCTCTTTCTCATGCTCCTCGTCTTCCTCCTGTCCAGTAACGCCAAATTAACATTAAACGTCTTGTCTATCAATACACATCTTCAGCATCTCACTCCCTAATTAATCTCTGCTATTTGTGGTTATCATGAAGAGGACATTTTTTTCCAAGTGACCAGTTATCGAGGCTTGAAAGAATCATTATCTTGAGTTCAAAGCATGACACATACCAAGCTTTAACACAAGACAGGTCAGGCCACTCCGTTACTCTGTACTAGTTGTGTTATGAGAAAAGGGACTCAAAACAGGTGGAGATGATGAACAAAGCGAGTCTCCTTCCTGAGCAGCACCGCCCGTCTAGCCACACTCTACGGCTCTCACCTGCCTCCCTCCGCCGCCTTTAATTAGTCACGCCACGTTCTTGTTTCATATGAGGGTACGCCTGATCCTCACCTCACTTCTAGCTACATGATGATCTTACTGGAGAAGACTGTGCTACTTATAACACAGTCTTCTCCAGGGCAACCTACACCCAGGATCATGGGGGAGTGTAATTTATCCTCCTTATCGACTTACTTCATTTACAATGCCACACTAATACCTCTTATAAATGTTAATCCTTCCGCTGGCAGATAGCAGGATATTACTGTACATTCTTTTCTATGAGTGGACGAGAAAAGAGCCACACACACACATACACACACACACATACATTACTTAATTCACTACTTTTCTGTCATATAATCTGGCCATATATTTTTTTTTTTTCTTATTTTCAACGAAGAAATCTACACAAATCAGTTTAAAAATGCAATACCCCTAACACAACCTTTCCACGTAAACCTAAAATTAGAAGCACATAATCCCTTATTAAACGTGCAAGTCCACCTCGTATGATTTCGAATACTGACGCTGTTCAATGCTTTATGTAAATCACCGCCACAAGGTCAGGCCTCGTCCGCCACATTAATCCTGAAGCGAAATAGACAGAAGACACACGGCGCGACAGATTAACGAGCATGATTACCTTCAAAAAGCAAAGCGGGATAATTTACAAGCAACATGAGTCGTTTAACGTGACCTTGAATAGTAGGGTGTGGGGGAAGGTTACCCAGCTGGACCCCTTCGGCTCGCTCCTACCCTGCCACCCTACTACATTCCGCTACAACCTCTACCACCTCTTCAGTCTTCCACAAGTATCCCCTGCCACTACCATTACCACCACCACCACCGCCAGGGTCCTCACACGTGCCTACGCTCTCTGCACCTCTACCTTTATCTAAATCCCACCCTCGTTACACAAGCTCGTAAGAATAATACAACAACCAATTATAAATCATGCAGCTATATCAAAGATCATTTAATCCTTACTTCCAAATCTGGCTTAACTTATGTGTCATCGATGAATAAAAGATAAAAAAATAAAAAATGAAAAAAAATATAGATAGCAATGCAGGTGTAAGTCGATAATGTGTTTTCAGGAATTCTATCACTACGTCATTCGTGATAAAACATTAAGCAGAATTAACGTGATAATAAACATGACTATTACCTGCCCACTGATATGCTACGAGGGAGTGGTTCAGGTGAGGCTCATGGAAAGGTACAAAAATAAATTCATGCTGCTTAAAAATACTGCGTCAGGAGGGTCAATAAAAATCTGGTGTCATATAAAATTTTGCCATTCCATCTATACAATCATGCTATTTTAGATTAAGTTAAGTTAGATTAGGATAAGTTAGGTTAGGTGATATAAAATAAGGTAAGGTAAGGTAAGGAAAGGTAAGGTGATATGATGAAGTAGGGAAACGCGATGTAATATGTAATGTAATGTTACGCAAGCTAAGGAAAGCTGAGTTAAACTAAGGTCTGACGTAACTTAACCTACTAATCCACCCAAATTGTAGCCAGGGCCGCTGATCCTCATGTGGTGAAAAACCTAACGCATACAAGTGATAATGTACCCAAGCCGATAAGTAGGTACTGATCAGCCCTCCTCGCCAGACTGTGTTCCCTGCGGTGACTGAGGGCGTGTCGGCAACAGTGAGATGCAAAATCATAACTCGAGCAAAGTAACGGGACCGAGACGCCCCCGAAGCACCAGTACGCTGCGAGAGTGTTGCTCGCACCTTCGCGGTCATAATCTCCATTTCGATAATCCCGCCTCCGCTCCACCCACGCTTATCACGCTGGACTTCCCGTTACCCCAACCCTTTCAACCCCCCCAAACACCAGTACCTCGGATAACACCTCTCCATCACATAGCCCTCTCCTTACTCTCCTCAATGCATTAACACAAAGACCATCACATTCTCAACCCTCTATACTAGTGCAGTACCTAAGATAACCTGATCCCACACCTGCCTAACCCTTCCCCTGACATACCATCGTCACGCTACCAACAACATGAAGGGCAATTACGTAAATGAGCCGGGAACTCTATAGTAACCTGGATTCGAGCGGCAGAACTACTCGTACTGATGTCCCAGAGCAGAACTTTGCCAGGGAGCTACGTGTCATACACAAAACGCTTCATAAAATCAGCGTCAATTAATATCTTTGTTGCGGCGTCTAGTGTAATCAATCATTCTTAGATAACAAAACTTTATATTCCATCTTTCTGGTGCTTTTACTTCGCAGAAAAAAAATCAACAGGGTATTTCACAGGTCAATATAATAAATTTTCACTGCGTCACTGCTTTAGTTTGCCTTATCGAGGACTCACTCCACTCACGAGGCCCCCGTCAGTCTCATCTCTGGCGCCGCCACACCGCACATCCCAGGCAGATAAAAAAGAGAAAAGAAGAAAAAAAAAAAAAACAGCATAAAAATATTCTATCCCATATTGATTTCTCATTTTGAATAAGGGACGGAGGAAGAGTGGCCAGAGGGGGGAGGCATTAAGCGAGCGCTGGGGCAAGATGACTATAGGAGGAGGAGGAGGAAAGAAAGTAAACGGACTAAAGTGAGTAAAGAAAGAGAAGAAACATAAAAGAAAAATGACAAAGTGGATGGGGACTAAATGAAGAAATAAAAACAAAACAGTGAAGATAACAATGCATAAATAATGTCAATTAAAAATACAAAAATCTAATAAAACAGCTGAGGAATCCAGCGAACGACTAGACAGAAGAACAAAAGAGAGAACAAAAAACAAAAAAAAAAAAATAAGGACTTGGGGCATAAGAGCAATGAGCAGTGGGGCATGAGGCGAGTCAGCGTGGGCGGCAGTGGGTATGTGAGGTGATGAATTATGGTCCTCACAGCGCCACACAATGACGGGCAGGCGTGTAGATGAGATGGTTCTGTTATTCATGATATGGCTATTGCATTATGGGCATTACTGTATTATGCAGAGCGTAATCATGGTTTGGTGTGGATGTGTTCCCTCCCCACACACCTCCCTCCCTGCGGTATCGCCAGGCAGCTGTCACCGGGGCAGCCGTGTATCATTTTGAAGAGAAAGTGACCAATTTCTATGGGATTTATTGGATCAGGGTGGCTGAGGCGGCGGCGGCGCGGTGGGAGGAGTCCGGGCCTGGAGTGACGCCACGTAGATAAGAAAGGGGGAGGCGGGGAATGTTTTAAAATTTACTTGAGTTATGGAGAACGAGATGCCATGTCTGTTTTCTTTTTCTTTTGTTTGCATCCACTTAGTTTTATGCCTACTAAGGAAGAACTGTTGTTGTTTTGTTCCTGCTACTAGTGCTGCTGTTGCTGATAATAATGGTATCGGTGATGATGATGCTGATAATAATAATAATAATAACAACAACAACAACAACAACAACAACATCAACAACAACAACAACGACGACGACGACGACGACAACAGCAACAAGACTAAGAACAACAACAACAACAACATCAGCAACAACAATAATAATAATTTACACATATCACTACCAGCGCTCGGTCTGTCTGTCTGTCTGCCGGCATGTTCATCCCACATTTTCACAGTCATGGTACAGTATCGAGTTCAGAAGTAAAGCTAACACGAATCAACGAAGAATACTGAAAAAAATCAAGATGTCAAAAATTCAACTCAATCAAATGTTTTATCTCACGACGCACAAGTCACCGGCTTTGTTTACAGACAGCGTTCTTCTTGCTCCATCATTACACGTTTTCTGAGACAAGGGCTGTTGCTACCTAATACGGGTGCATCTGCATCAACAAATGTAATCTAATTTGTGTTACATACGAGTACGCACAGAACACACAAGGCATTGATAACCGAGTCTGAGAATCTATATATGACATTACTTTGGCCGAGTTCATTAGTTACCGGTGGGAAAAGAGAGAGAACATGAGAAAGGAAGAGGAAAAAGGTGGCCAACAGCAAAACAATTGACTCTTTGGCCACTAACAAGGCTGAAAAGCATTCTGAAGTTAAAATCGCGATGACTGACAAGGAAATATGATGTGGGAATGACAAGTAACCAGTAAGAAAAAAGAAGGGATCGACCGCCATCCCTGTAGAGCTCTTAATTTTCCTAGAGCCAAGCACCAGCACTACTAGGCACCAGCACTACTACTCGTTACATCAACACCTCAGAACGCCCTTCCTCCACATTCAGCCTCGTTCCCAATGCTCTCCAAGAGCAAATAAACACTCACCATCTTCCTGAACAGCCGAAGTGTCCCGAAGCTCTTCAGATAACATCAATAAGAGCAAATTAATAAGTTTCATGCTCGACACAACTCGCGCATCTTCTCAACAAGCAGCCGCGCAGCACTAACGTCCCTGACTGCCTCGGTGGAAAACAAGTGACTTAATATTACAATAATTATTTCACCCCGCTGAAAATGGGAGATAACATTTATGGGAAATTTATCATGATGATTTATTAAATGTCGTAACATGCGAAAAAAAGAAAAAAAAATATGGATAACTATCAGCAGAAAGAGAATGCGAAGAGCGAAGCCTTTTGCTGGCGGGGTGACGGAAGATGGCGCCACATTTGAATCTGTGACGAATTAAAAGTTATTTCCTCCCGCCTTAGACAGAGGTAGGTATCGCATTTTGTGAAATATGACTTGACTGTTTTATAATCAAGGAGAGAGAGAGAGAGAGAGAGAGAGAGAGAGAGAGAGAGAGAGAGAGAGAGAGAGAGAGAGAGAGAGAGAGAGAGAGAGAGAGAGAGAGAGAGAGAGAGAGAGAGAGAGAGAGAGAGAGAGAGAGAGAGAGGGGGGGGGGGGGTTACACATAAAAATATCTGTTAGCTTGGGAAATAAGGAAAAAACCTGTCATTGGCATTTATATCACAGTTTGTAGGCGATGCATGAAAATTACCCTTGCTTCTTAAAACACTACTACTACTACTACTAATAATAATACTATTACGGGTGCCTAGTAATTCACCTAGAGATAAGTATGTACAGTCCCGCTACTCTGCCCACAGCAAAAACGAGTCAGATACATCGCCAATTCTCTACATGCATCAGTGCCCCTCTCGCCAGCAGGGGCCTCATTTAACCACAGCCTTACGAGTTACCATAGAAACACCTTACACCCCTGCGAGTTAAGTGTTCCCGTGTGTGTGTGTGTGTGTGTGTGTGTGTGTGTGTGTGTGTGTGTGTGTGTGTGTGTGTGTGTGTGTGTGTGTGTGTGTGTGTGTGTGTGTGTGTGTGTGTGTGTGTGTGTGTGTGTGTGCCATGTCTCTCACATATATTATATCATATTTATTTGTGTATTTTCCTTTTTTTTTTTTCAGCGCGTGTGCATTGTTCTCTATTTTATTTTTCTTCATCATAACCTGTAATCAGTGTTCGTCTAAATTATAGACATATACCTCAGGCAAAACAAAAACAAAAAATCAATAATAATATGAAAAGAACCAAACTTTCAAGGGCAACCAGTATAACACACACACACACACACACACACACACACACACACACACACACACACACACACACACACACACACAAGTAGGCCTACACCTGACTGGCCTAAGTGGTGACTCTGAATGAAAACAGACATGTGTGGATTTTCGGGTAAAAGTGAGCGGCAGGAAGAAGGGGAAAGGGGAGGGAAGTAAAGGTCAGCCAGGCGGGTATAACTAATAAAACCACACATGCATTATCTCACTCCTCATCTTTACACTGCTGCATACTCAATGTTTCCACACCTTGGTTTGTGGCTTGCAACACGTCATGCGCCATAAAGTACCATGCAGTAACCGCTTTCTCCTCTCCTCAGACTTGAAATCAAATGTTGGAATCAAGCTGAAATCATAATGTGGGACTGGGAGTGAATCAAGGGTCGGGGGTGACCTCATTAATATCTTGTTTGTGAAAATATTGTTCAGTTTCTATACAGCGACTGATCGTGACAGGAAAACATAAACAACCTCCCATGACAGGAATAAACACACTCCTCGTTACATCATAGACAATTTTTTCTCTTTCGTTCCCATATTCATCATTTGCTGCAGCGTCTTATTCACAGTTGAGGAAGGACCGATCAGCCCAGCAGCGGAAATTCTGCCTTTCATTTCCCGTAACAAATGAGCAACGGGTGTTGAGGGTGTTTGGGGGAGGGAGAGTGAAAGCTGCCGACACCTTTCGCTATTGACAGGCTGAGAAAGAGAGAGAAGGGGAAAAAAAAGTGTGGCTGCGAAACTGTCAGGAATGTGAGGGAGGAAAAAATATAATGCATTCAATAGATTCACACCTAAGTTAAATCCTGCCAATCGACAACATTCCAGAAGGTATCACTTGGCCCAGATACAAGTGCACGAATTCTTTCATTTGGAGAGGCGACAATCGCTATTGATCGCGCCTCGAAAGGGATTTGCATCTGAAATACAAAATGGGCGAAAAATGCTAATACGGCTCCAATACGAATACTTCAATGATAACTGTATCTTCAATTTTGGGAATGCTCGTACGAAATAATAAATGGAAATGGAGCATCTATCAGACAGGCCCTGATCTGCGCGGCGGCCCGGCGGGGAGGCAGTGGCCGCGGCCCTCCTCCCTTCACACACACACACACACACACACACACACACACACACACACACACACACACACACACACACACACACATATTCGAGGCACCGAGTTCAGAACGCTCTCTGGCCCGGAACCGCCTCGCGTTGCTGGAATGTAAACAGGGGGTCTGTCACCCGCCGCGTTGTCAAGCGTCTCGTATCACTGGACTGCTCAGGGCTGTGCCGAGCCTCGCCGCTGCCTCCCCGCGGCCCTCACCCTCGCTCACTCCGGATCCTGGTGGTCTATCAAAATAAAAAATCAATATAGTGTGTGTGTGTGTGTGTGTGTGTGTGTGTGTGTGTGTGTGTGTGTGTGTGTGTGTGTGTGTATGTGCACTTTTTCATTACCACTGTGCGTAGAAAGTTAGTGGCCCTAGTGAGTGATGAGGTGAAATGGTCCTGGAGGAAGGGCGGGGCTGTGCGTGTGCAGCGGTGGGCAGCCCGGGTCAGTGGGGGGAGGGATGGAGAGATGGAGGAAGAGGAGAAGGAGGTCTCGTCAGGAAGGCGGGCGGACAGTGATAGGGCGGGATAGTAATGAGGACATTAGGCGTGGATGAGAAACGATAATGTCCCATCATCGACAGCTGAGATGAGGACGCACCCTAACACCCATTTTCTCTTGTTATAGAAAACGTGGCTCGTCCTTGCTTCCTCCCTGCGCTCCCTCTTTTTAATGGCAGCGGCGGATATCGTGACGGGAGGGGCGCGCCGAGAGGGGGGCTGGGGCGCCGGGCGAAAATGAAAATTCCAGCGTAAGTGTGATGATCAGCGAGTGGCGGGGTGCCGGGGATGCCTCGCCAAATGTCTTGTTTGAAGAGGAGGCAGGCGTGTGTGCAGGGCGTCCCGCGAGCTGAGGCGCTTGCTGCGGGATATGATGCTTAAACTCAGTCAAAAATATTCTAAACACATTTTTGTTTTTTTACGTATATTTCACTTTAACCAATATTTTCTTTGCTTGCTAAATCCATGATACCTTCAAAATACCAAACTACAAATATTCTACTGTTTTCTTTCTTTTTTTTTAGCGGTTAGGAAAAAAAAACATCAAGGAAAAACACGGATGATAATGCAAGTGCAGGTATAGATAGTGTGTGCCCAGGAATTCTGATAATACATCACTTTTGATAAAACATTGGGAAAACGCCAAACTATTTACTTTTACTTTGCTCCTCCCTTAAATAATGGTGTGATCAAGGCTATCTTTCTGCACCAGCATAGCCACGGGTCCTGAAGGTGAAATGTGCAGCAATAACGCTTCGTGGAGGCCCGTCATGCGGAAGAAACTTAGGAATAAGTGTCCATTTCTACAATAAATGACACACTACCATGGCTGACATGTGGAGGGAAACCCGTCAAGGCAGGAGAATTCTAGCAGAAAGCCAAAGAGCAATAATATTATTTTATGTAAAGCACTCTACATTCACACACACACAAACACACACACACACACACACACACACACACACACACATACACACACACACACACACACACACACACACACACACACACACACACACACACACACACACACACACACACACACACACACAAGTGAAAGTACAATAAGCTAAGTAATTGCTAACATAGTCCTCCTAGATCTGACAGATGTCTCTTACCACTTACGTCTCACCTCCTTCCCTCGCCCTCACCCTCACACTCTCACCGCGCCTCCACAACACAACACAACACAACACAAGGCAGAACACGACGCAACACAACCATAACATATGAAGTACATGTACCCGGAGGAGGAAAAAGGGGCAGAGAACAGCAGCGGGTAGATAAATAAAAATACCCGCAATGAAGAAGGTGCTCTAGAGATGCTGATGCCAATGAATATGACCTGCGCACCCTAAGAATGACAAACGGCAACATATTACAACCTAACCCTGACAAAGTGTGGCCATTGCACGCCGCTCTCCACTGGCCGGCGAGGAGCTGATATGGCACGATCCCCTTATGGCAACGCTCTGTATCATTTGCTTACAGTTCGCGGGTCTTATGGGCGTATTAACAGACACAATATGTCACCAGGATCACCCTCATACCTCCCACAGTCACCTGATAATGAGAAAAAGGCTCTGAGATGGCACTCGTGAACGCCAAACGCGGGGACGACGCCAGACTGACACGCGGCCGATAATAACATACATTTTCTCTCCCGATCCGCCATTAATAACGCATCGGAACAAAAAAGGAATAGAATATAAAAAAAAAAGCCGCCACACCATGGGAGTATCTGGTTCAGAGCGCCTGAGATTATTCGCTGGCAGTGGTGGAAATGGTGAAAGTTCTCTTGATATCTTAGAGAACTTCAACCTTCAAGCTGCAAGGATTTATAGCCGTGAAGTGTATCAACCACCTGTGAGCATTAAGGAAATATATGTATTTAGGTTGTGGCTGCAAGACTGATGGAGGTGCAGCCAGTCCTCGGCCCAGATGTCTGTGTGACGAGAGGACACGCCCGAGATAATGTCCTGGCGGCGGCGGCTGCGGCGGCGGCGGCGGCTCCTCGACAGAAGACCCGACGGTAAACAAAACGATGGTGACGTAGAAAGTGTGTGTGTGTGTGTGTGTGTGTGTGTGTGTGTGTGTGTGTGTGTGTGTGTGTGTGTGTGTGTGTGTGTGTGTGTGTGTGTGTGTGTGTGTGTGTGTGTGTGTGTGTGTGTGTGTGTGTGTGCACTTCAAAATCCTTCTACTTCCTTTCATCATTTTACTAAATTTCACTCGCACAAGATTACTGCAAAGGTTACACTGGCTTCATGTACAAGTAACTAACCGATAAGCGAATACATATAAAAAGAATAAGTGACGTCAGTTCAATGGTACATATTTTTTGTCACCAACTTTCGCCGTGAATTCAGAAGAACTTAAGCCCCGCCCCGCAGCAGATACTTTTACCTGACTCACCTAAGACGTGCAAAACAACACAAACAAGATGTGCACTTACTATTCCAACTGAGTGTACAGCGCAGAGATAAAAACATACAACTAAGCGATAAAGCACCACAAACTAAATAACATAACAACGCAGCGGTTCAGAATACGTGATGAAAGAGAGAGAGAAAAAAAATTATAAGAAAGGAAGGCAAGAAAAGAGCTCACTTATTATTTTACCGAGCACAGCGCAGATATAAAAACACACAACTTAGCAATAAAACATCACAAATTAAAGAAAATGACAAAACAACGGACCAGAGTACGTGATGAAAGAGAGAGAGGGAGAAAGAGAAAAAAAAGAAAGTAAGAAAGGGATACAAGAAAAGAGAAAGATAAAAAAAAAGAGAGATCGAAAAAAAAAATGCAATAACCATCAGTTTTCCAACATTAGCTGTCTCAGGCCATTAACTGCCTGAGGACATTTTTACTATTTTCCATAACTTCACCATTAGGATGCTCGTGGGCGATCATCCTTGATAACAAAGACCTTGGGAACCGACCCTTTGGACACCCCCCTCAAAACCCTCCTCTACCCCCCTCCAAAAACGACTTAGCCTGGCCTCCCCACACCCAGTGACCCCACTATCCTCCCCTCCCTTGGGCCCCACCACGCACGCAGCCTCCCCTCCAGAATTCAGTCTAAAAATCTAAATTGGGATGACTATAATGACATATCTTGAATAATATATTACTGGCGTTTGACTGTGTGCTCTCATTTCTCACTCTGCCGCAGCGCCTCAAACCCGGAGGCGAGGCGAGGGGGCGAGATTCCACCTTACGAGCGGGGAGCGGAGGGGCGAAAACCTCCTCCTGCTGACGGATTATGGATAGACACTTAATGTTTGGCGATCGGGGCGCTGGATATTGTATCTCTGGGCAGTACGCGACACCCTCAAAAACGTAATGTGCTGGAGGAGAGGGAGGAGGAGGCAGGGAGAAGAGAAGAGAAGGAGAGGGACGCAAGGAGGCTGGGGGAGGGAGGGGGGGGTTTAGGGTCTAACTGGGAACCCTCGCTTTTTACCGATTTCACATGATTTTGACCAAGGCCCGGGAACGAGTGGGGGAGAGGGGAGTGGGGTGAGGGAGGGACGCGAGGGGAGAGGGGATAATGCCAAACGGAGGATCATTTACAACACTGGGGAGGGGAAGGGGTGGGCAGGCGGGAGACAATGCAGGGAGGTGACTGGTGATGACATGACGCCTGGGAGTGATGTTTGAGACTCATAACCATCATCATCATCACCCCATCTATCAACATCAACCACCACCACTATCGCCACCACCACTGCCGCCGCTGCTATCATCATCATCAATAATAATAACAACAAAACACACACACACACACACACACACACACACACACACACACACGGGCAGAGAGAGAGAGAGAGAGAGAGAGAGAGAGAGAGAGAGAGAGAGAGAGAGAGAGAGAGAGAGAGAGAGAGAGAGAGAGAGAGAGAGAGAGAAAGAGAGAGGGAGACAGACAGACAGACAGAGAGAGAGAGAGAGAGAGAGAGAGAGAGAGAGAGAGAGAGAGAGAGAGAGAGAGAGAGAGAGAGAGAGAGAGAGTATTCATGTAATACAAGAGGGCACACAGCCAGGCCCAAATCTCGTGTATAAAACAAGTAACATTGTTCGCGTTTAGTGGTATTAATGGGTCGCGGGGGAGGCGGCCTGTAGCGGCGAACCAACGTATGACCAAGTGCTGTGACACAAGTCCGTTCTAATGAGAATGAATGGAACACGGAGGGAGAGAAGCAGGAGGAGGAGGAGGAGGAGGAGGAGGAGGAGGGAAAAGAATGGAAGACAGGAAAAGCGTGGAGGAAAGAACTAAGGAATGGGTTAAGTGACAAAGAGGAAAGAAGAGAAAAGAAGAAAGTGGAAGGTAGGAAAGTGGGATGAAAGTAAAGTATGAAAATTAAAATGGAAGGAGAAAAATAGGACGACGAGGAGAAGGAGGAGGAGGAGGAGGAGGGATAAAGGAGGAAGGAAAAGAATGGAAGGGAGGAAAAACGTGGAGGCAACAACCAAGGAATGAATTAAACGACGAAGATGAAAGAAAGAAGAAAGAACAAGAAGGCGGAAGGCACCGGGAGAGTGGAGTTGAAAGTAAAAGAATGAAAATTAAAACTGAGGGAGAAAAATTTGTATGAAGTTAAAATAAAGCAAAAAAAAAAAAAAAAGAAGAAGAAGAAGAAGAGATGATGGGCCAGTGGATGCAGAGTTAAGAGAGGAAAGAAGGAGGAGAGGAAAAAGCCAATTACCGGAATTTGGGGGCAGGAAGGGAGGAACGAGGGAAACACGCGAATAAAGGAAATAGTTAGAAATGAACAAAAAATATACAAAACATAGAAGAGGAAATTAAAGAGAAGAAGACTTATATAAATACGATCCTAGGAAGGAATAACTCACTCTTAGAAAAAGGGAGGAAACGAGATCAAAGAAAAAAGAAGCACAGATGGAGAGGATAAAGAGGAAGAGGATAAAAATGAAGAGGATAAAGAGGATGGGGACGTACTGCTCCCCTTCCTCACCGCCACTTAAAACACATCCTTGAAGAAGAAGAAGAAGAAGAAGAAGAAGAAGAAGAAGAAGAAGAAGAAGAAGAAGAAGAAGAAGAAGACTCAAACAGAATAAGAGAAAATATAAAATTAATCCATAGACAACCACTCTTGAAAACAGGAAAAAAAAAGCAGATCAAATAAAATTACGTGAGAGACGAGGCATAACGAGAACAATCAAAGATAATCTAGTGGCGGAATGACATCACTGAACGGTACATCGGAACACAGGAGGAGACAACACGAGCTAACCGCACACGCCACAAGCCAGCCAGGCAGTCACCCAGTCGCCGGCCACTCCTCACAATCACACAGAAACACGTGCAGCTCAGACACACACACTCAGACGCACCCCGGTTGTCCCTTTTCCCTCGTAAAGGTGAAGCATAAGCGGCTCTCTTTACGGGCTTCACAGGGGCGGCAAGGGCTTAATAATCCCCCACACCCCTCGACGCTGGACCAGAGTGACCCTCAAAGCGGCGCCCCTTGTGTCACCACGCCACTCCTCGTCACCCAATTACCCTCGCGTGAAAGAGCTCCTGAAACACTCTCAATGGTCCGCATCCCGCAGTTATCGGCAGTGAGCGGCGTACGAATTATATTATTGAGAAAAAAAGGCAATATTTTAGGCCCGTATTGACACTTTCGGCAATGGTCGTCAGCAGCGGTCAATAATGAGTAAAGGAGGCCGGGTGAGGGAACAAGGACTCTCTCTAGGCCTACCAGGGAAGAGGGCATTGTGTTTTACGTAATTTACAGCCGCTCCGTAGCGTCTGTTATTGATGCATCGTGCCTTGGTTAACATGTGCCTAGCGCGTGTATGGAGAAAAAAAAATCATGTAGCCAGTGAAGCTTTTGTTCGTATTTAGGGAATTGTGAAGTCCTCAGGTCAGCGGCAACATGAACTAGAGAGCATTGGAGTACATGTGCATCAAAATTTTGTCCATTAGAATAAATCATGCTGCTCTTGCCGCTTTCCTTTGCTTTATATAACTCATGATGCTCTACACTCATAGTTAACTTCTGTTGTTGCTGATTTTTAGGGCATTTTATTTGGGAAAATTAAGTAAATTTGCATGACGAAAGTCTTAATAAATAGGAAAAATTCATTTTGAACACCTCTAGGCCGACACATACGCACTAACGCACCCACGCACACACACACACACACACACACACACACACACACACACACACACACACACACACACACACACACACACACACACACGTAACTAAATCACAAACATAGATACCAAAGTGTCAGAGAGTCGAACGTAAGATGGACGGTCACTGAAACATGAACCGTACGGATGGAAGGAGGCTGGCGGTGGGGGTGGAGGCGGTGGCGGCAGCAAGGACGAAGCAAGAGACACGTGGAGGCAATAATACCCGTGTCACGCAGGGAGGAGCCCGTGCTAAACAGCGGTGGGGGCAGAAACCCGTGATGCCGCATAAACCTTCACAAGAAACACACGCCGCTGTAATAACCATCATTTCTCCGGCCCAAAAAATTGTATCAATAGAGAGAATTAGGGCGACGTCTTCTCATCTGGAGCTCCTGGCTGATGGCCGTCAATAGCTGCTGACCACCGACTCCCCAGCTAAGTGGCCGAGCCTGCACTGGGTGCCTGATGGTGGGAGAGGAGGGAAAGGGAGGCGAGAGGGGGCGGCGCACGTGGAGGAAAGGGACTAGGAGTAGAAGGGGGAGGAGGGTCGAGTGGAGGGTGATAAGTGAGGGAAGAAAGGGACGGAGGGTGATGGATGATGCAGGGAAATGGGAGACCCCACAAAGGTGCTCCACCAGACCTATGTATGTATGTATGTATGTATGTATGTATGTACGTACGTGCGCTGTATAGTGGAGGATCATGTTCTGAAGCCTGGACACGCTGCAGGATGAGGATTAGACACACTGTAGAGGAGAGAGAGAGATGAAGGAAACTAGATGGAGACGAAGAGACTGAAACATGTCTTAAGAGGAAATAAACTGAAAGAAAAAAAAAAAAATAGCCCGGCAGAGGTGGAATCAACCATCACGAAGGAACATGAAGCACTGCAGGAGGAAACTAAATGCGAAAAATTACAGCAATATTAAGAGGAAAGACATATACTAAAAAAAAAAAAAAAAAAAGAGGAAAAAAGAAAGTGGAAGGAGAATAAAACATAAAGAGCGAACAGTAAGAGAAAAGAGAATCACAGAAGCACAAGAATCTTAAAACAACCAATCTTAACACGCCCATTAATACACTACCTAGGTTCAAGAATGCACTGTGAACAACAACACGGCGAGGAGTAGAACAAATCACATGCCGCTGTATGGAAACATTTACTGCAATTCCTCTATACGCAAACCTACAGCAGCAGTATTGAAACACCACTGACTCTTCACAATTCCCTTTTATTTCCTATTTTTAATCCATTTTTGCTGCATCCGCTTCACCTTCTCTTGTTTCATTACTCCTTCAGTTTACTTCCTTCTCAATTACTGTCTTATTCTTTGGGCATCATAAGTCTGTTCTTTTTTCTGTGTGTTTCTCTTTCCTGTGTCTCAGTCCCTCCTGGTAATGTTTCCTGTCTGCTGGTCATTTCAGTCACCAGGTGTTTAGCGCGTTACCTTGACTCGTATTTACCTTAGTAATACATTTTATCTACTTTAGTGTCTTCTTGCGTCAAGTTTTTTTTTTTTTTTTTTTCCTCGTTCAATTGTTTCAAGGATTCTTTTTTTTAAACTCTATACTTTGTCATTCGTTTCACTGCGGAAAGAGAAAGAAAAAGATACTCAGTCAGGAAAAAATGTGTTTCCGTCTTCGTATTCTGCCTGTTGTGTTAGTAAGTATGGACAAGAACGCATATTTTTCTTTATTTTTTCTTTCTATAAAATCAAAAGACACGTGCTTCTCTTTGTGCTTATATGCGGCCTGCTTATCAGTTCCGGATTCTGTTTTTACGTTCTAATTCTGTCCAGTTTTCAGTGGTCATTTCTCCATTCCGAATTCATGCTGTTTCCTTTGATCCTCCTCCTCTTTCTCCCTCCTCTCCTCCTCTTGCTTGTATCTTCAGTCGAACAGCCAATTTTCGCTATCATTCATCCCATGTCGAACGTAACTACTAAATTGCTCGTTCTAATGTAAATGGCCAGAGTAATCACCCACGTGTGCGCAATTGTGGTCAGTCGGGCTGGTAAATTGCGACTTCAAGTGGAGAATCGTAAGAAAAAAAGAGAAAGAAAAAGAAGAAGCCTCTTACAATACCCATCCTTCACGTGGCCCCACAAACTACTCCTCACTCCCCTCCCCTTCCCCCCCCCCGTCTCTCTTCACCTCTGTCCACCTCCCTCCACTCCCCCTCCCTCCCTCCTTCACTCACTCACTCCTTCCCTTCCTCTCCCGCTACCCTGAACCAAATGGCCATTTATTTTTCTACATTTGTAAGTATCAGAAAGAGGTTTGATTCCATATATTTTCTCAGTCTTGCTCCGTGAACGAGTGGCGGCATTCAATCCGTCAAGCCTCGCAATAATTCCCTTTGTTAATGTATGAGGAGCAAAAAGCGTCCGATTTCTTTTGCAGAACTACTCTAAAGGGTCGAAGTGCTCAGAATAAAGTATTCGGGTATAAAAATGGAAGATAAGAAAAATAAACGCGAAAATTCCCGGAAAATCTAACAGCACACAGAGAAAAGTTGTGTTCCAGAAACTCGGACGGCAAAATAATTCACGACACACGAGTAAACTGACCACTCTGGGACGACGCTCGCACACACACACACATACACACACACACACACACACACACACACACACACACACACACCTTAGGGGGCAACGCACACTCCACCACAAGTTATTTCTCCCTTGAGTGTTGTGAGGAGTGATGTTTTCAGCTGATCTCTCTCTCTCTCTCTCTCTCTCTCTCTCTCTCTCTCTCTCTCTCTCTCTCTCTCTCTCTCTCTCCCTCTCTCTCTCTCTCTCTTTTTCTCAATCCCTTAATTATATCTTAGCTCACCTAAAACACTTCATCTTCCTTCATTTGATCTCTTTAATAGATTCTAATTCCATCACACAATCCACATCTTTCTCCCTCCTTCCTCTCTCTGTATATACTCCACCTTGTTCTCTCTGATACCACTTCCCTCCCCTCCCTGTACACTCTCCCTCGCTCCTCACGCGGGATCCTCTTTCTTACCGCTAAGCACTGCAATATCCTTTATCTATATCAACTAGTCATCATCACTATTACACCGTATTTCCCACCTACACGCGTTTCATCCTCTTTTTCCTCCTTCCTAGCACCATTACGACCTTTCCTCCCTCACACAGCCAGTGCTCTTTTTCCTCAACTCTTATCTAGCCGTTTCATCTTTCCCTCACCGCCTTCTCTTTCTCGTCCCACCACTACACCTCCTTCTGGTTCCTCACCCCGCTGGCCTCACATCCCCGCCATACGTACCAATTAGGCATTAAGCCCCGGGGCTACACTGGACACAAGAACAATCCCATAGGAACTCTGGGCTTAACTTCTGATTAAGTACGGTGAAGGGACATGAGCCCTGCTAATACGGGAGATTACACGGCGGAGGAGACGATGGAGAGAGTAAGAGGAAAGAAGGAAAGAGGGAGAAGATAAGGAGAATATAGAAGGGGGGGGATGTCTTGGGTGGATAGAAAAGGTATTAAGGGAGAAATAAAGAGTGTAAGAAAAGGTAAAACAGAGGAAAGGACAGGAAAATGACTGAGAATTAAGGAAATACATAAAGAGTAAGAAGGGAGAAGGAAAGAGGGAGAGGATAAAGAGAATACATAAGGAGGAGAACGTCTTGGTAGAAAAGGAACTAAGGGAGAAATAAAGAGAGTAGGAAAGGGAGAGGAGATAGTAGGGATACGTTGTTACAGGAATGTTATAGAGGGGAAAAAATGCTTCGAATAGGGAATGAATGAGATCACACGTGTCTAGAGGAACATGTGGAGATACTTTATAAATAAAACAATAAATGTGGCATTTAATGAAAAAAAAAAAAAAGCTAGATAACATAGCGTGCATATGAACATTAACAAAATATAAGTGACATGGCAAAAATGCAAAAAAAAAAAAAAGAATAAATAAACATAATAAAGAACACAGGTAACATAACTGTCTTTATGAAAAAAAAAAAACATACAAGAACAAAACACACAAAACACACACACACAAAAAAATGAAGAATTAAAATACAATTATGCCCAGACTCTTCCACTCTATCTCCACATTTCCAGACTTCATTACGATCAGAGAGACAATAAAAGAGAGAAACATTCCAATTACAAAGAGAAAATGGGTTTAAAAAGCTGGTCCGGAACAATTAAGCGATCACCTGAGGATCTAAAACAGAGTTAATCAAGCGAAGACAATAAGGGAGCCATAATCACCTGTAGCAGCACCATCAGGAGGGAGAGGAAAGGGGTGAGGGGAGGAAAGGGGTGAGGGGAGGAAAGGGAGTATAGATGGGCGAGGTGGTAGGTTCCATTACACACAAGACTGAGGGAGGAGAGGTGAGGGAAGGAAGGACAAATGAAGGGATGGGAGGGAAAGGGGAAGGAAAGAGGGTGAATTTTCATTAAGCTTCTCGACTACTGACATGAAACTCTCACTAATTAATGTATTTCTTTGCCATCTGTTTCTTTTTTTTTTTTTTTGTCTTGTCTTTAATTCTTTCCTTCCTCTTTTTCATCATCATCATCATCATCATCATTTTTCTCCGTCTCCCTTTCTCCAATCTCTTATTTCTCTTATTCACCTTCCTTTTCTACTTTCTCCGCCTATCCTCCGTTTCTTCCTTTCATTACTATTATTTTTCTCCATTCTCTCTCCTTTTCTTGCAAATTATCCCTTCATTTTCCGCCGTCCTTCTCATTCTGCCTCCGCCCTCACTCGTTTCACTTTCCTCCCTCTCATTCTTACTCTCCAGCTCATCTCACTCTCTTTATCTTCCTCCTCGACGCCCTCCCCTTGCGTCCCTCACTTCTCCATCTTTCTCTCTTTCCTTCCTTCTTTCTTTCCTTCCACTCTAAACGGTAAACTTTCCCCCAAATGACTCACTTTCTCTACTTCTCCCAAGTTTAATTAATTTATTCACCTGCACTTTCATTACAGTAAACCCGCAATAATGAGTGATAAATTCGGAGGCTGCGGGCGGGACGGTAAAGGCCGCTGTGAGGTTCATCAACTCGCATCTCGACCCAACTATTGTCCTGTGTCGCATTTTCGGAGTTTCCCCAAAAGGATCATAACTCGCCGTGGATCTGGCCTAGGCGGTGAACGAAAAGTACTGCGACGGGACGAAGATGTGCCGGGTTTAGGAGCACCTCGGGGACCCTGTCCGTGAAAACGCAACATAGCTCAGAATTAAGAAATAATTAGGACCCGGGTGAGTTACTAGGAATTAGGAATCGTGCCGGGCTGGGAGTTCCTTCTGGGAATAGCGCAGGGTTGGGGGGAAGGTTTCTTGCCAGGACGTCCCCTTCTTGCGCTTCCCTCACTGACAATTCCCTGGGAGGCTGGAAAGGAGCACCGCGCGGCTGTTTGATGATTCCTGACAAAGGTTTCGCGGCGGAGTCTCCTCGTCTGGCTCAAGTGGATCAGAGAAGTATCGGTGGTCGTGAAGGAAGGAGACAGAGGAGGAGGGAACGCTTGGTGGTGAGGAGTCTTCGTCTTGACTGCCATACACCTCTTACTTGTATACTAGATAGTGCAGTTCATCCTAGTCAGCTCTGAAAGGGAGAAAATGTTGCTGCTTGTTCTATTGTATTCCACTATGAAGAGTAAACAAATGCACAAAGACCATTCAAAAGAGCACCTTATTCCCAAAACCAAGAAAACTACTATGAAAATCTCACCAGCACAACCACAACGAAACTACAGTGAAAAGAAAGACTTGCACACAGCTTCATTTGCTTCACTTCACATGCTGTTTATCCTCATCACAACACTCACACAATCAGGGTCTGTCTGCATGGTGACGCGGCGCCCATCGATCATGCACTAAGTGAAGGCGACGTGATGAACCGCTGCTCGGGGCGTGGGTGGCGAGGGCAGCGAAGAGGGTGTTGAAGGTGTAATGGGACGAGGGTATGAGTCAAAGGATCATATTCTGAAACACTTCTGCGCAACACCCCCATTAACTTCAAAAGGCTCTAGTTACAGTTGTACGAATTTTGAAAGGTGTTTTTATGGTTCTAGTGACAGACTGACAATATTTCTATATTATTAACTCTTTCACAACGATATACTACAATTCACGACGCTAAAAACAATGTACAGAATATTTTAGAGCATCTACACCCCCACTAACTTCAAAAGGCTCTAGTTACAGTTGTACGAATTTTGAAAGGTGTTTTTACAGTTCTAGCGATAAATTAATAAGATTTCTATATCATTAACTCTTTCACAGCGATATACTACAATTCACAATACTAAAAACAATGTACATAATCTTTTAGAGCATCAACAAGAAAGAAGAGGATGAAAAGAGTAGATTATCCAATGTGTAGGCAGTATCATGCTCAGAGGTGGCTGTACAATAGATAATGAATGCTTGAGAGAAGTTTGTAATTAAAAAAAAATATGTCAAATAGTAGTGAGAATCCGGCTGATCATCTCTGTGGCATTAGAAAATTGTCGTGATGAGAGAGCTAAGCGTTTCTGAATGCGAGCCAAGATGTGAAGGTGTCACTAGTGGTTAGAAGAGCATGTGCGTGTGTCGTGATGTGGTATTATAAGCATGAGAGTGTCGCTGAGGTTAAGGTGTCAAAATGTAACAGTGTGCTTTAGTAAGATAATGAAGGGGTGTAAGCAGCTTGTAAATACGTATATAATATGAAGGTGGGGAGAAGTAAGATGTGCATGAGGCGGCGCGAGTAGTCTTAACATGTGAGGGGGACGCAGGACTAAACAACACAGGGAAGGGGAGGGAGAGGGACGGGGCGGTGCAGGGAGGTAGGAGACGGGAGGGGAGGCAGGTACCGAAACGGAGGAAGAGAAGAAGGAGGAAGAGAATTACAGGTTAACCAAACACCAACAGAGGAGGAGGAGGAGGAGGAGGAGCGAGGAGAAGACAGAGGAGGTTAGTGTCGTGTCCTCAGTCCAGGTTCACACCAATTGGACTGTTTTAATGCCGTCCAAAGATGCGATTAACCAAGCACTTTCCCATCGCTTCCTCTGACAATTAGCAGCAATGACAGGGTAGAGGAAGGCGGCGAGACTTTTTCCCCTTCAAAACGACCCACACCAACCCAGCACACAGGCGGAATCTCACCCTTACAACAACACCCCGGAGTCAGTCACTGTCTTGGCCCGTGAATTATTCAAATCACCGTCAGACCCACGGTTATAACTACCATAACTACCGTGGACGAGCAAATGTACCAAATTTCGCTTCATTGTGGTGTGAATAAATACAAGACTGGAGGCGATCTCTGAGGCTCCGCTCCTCGCATGACGGTGGCGGCGGTGGTGGCGGTGTTCTAAAGGTGTTTCCCGCCTCCTCTGTACACTCCTGTCTGCCTCAACCCAGTCTCCGGAAGCGTCTGGCAGAGCTATGGCCCCTTGTTTTGGCTGACGGTGGCCCGACCCACGCTCTCCCCCGCAGCGGGTCTCACTCGCTATTCCGCCGCCAAGGAGCCAGTCAGGTAACGGGCGATTCTACGGTTCCTGTACACTTCCTGCCTCGCAACATCCGGGTACAAAAGTGAGTTCATCTTGACTGATGGATGGACTGACGGTGTATGTGTGTGTGTGTGTGTGTGTATTTGTTTGTCTTGTGTGTGTGTGTGTGTGTGTGTGTGTGTGTGTGTGTGTGTGTGAGCTGGGTGAGGGGGAAGGAAAATTGGCCCGCTCAATCAAGCGTCAGTAATGACCAAGTATCATCCACTAATACAGAAGACTCCCCCACAGGCGCTGCCACAGGGAAGCCTTGCCACGACCACAGGCGCCACACACACACACACACACTCACACACACATAGTTGGTACACTCGTCACGTCCCTACAATCCTGAAAACAATCGATTCAAGTAAGTAAACTCGGCACAATAAAATGCTTCATATACTTCAAAACGGGTAACACCGAACTGCGCCTCCAATCCATTACAAAATAAGCAACGAAAATAACATAAGCACTGAGGAATCCGCCAGTACAACTACATCATTAACACCTGGAAAAAAAAAAAACATAAAGCAACAAACCAAAGTAGACACTCTTGCAACTCACCAGGTACTAAGAAATAAAAAAATAAATAAATAAATAAAACAGACGTATGGCTAACTTCTATTCGTGTTAGTTGCAAGGACGCTTTCACCAGCCAGAAAAGTCGCATGTCCAGAACCTGATGTGTTTTGGCTAATAGAAGTGAATTGTACCGCCTAGAGCAGCACGGGAGCCCGGCACGTACTTCCAGTGTTCGTGATTAGCCAAGACAGAGAGAGGCGTGTGCCGCAGAAACGCCTCGCACACCTGAACTGAATTTTACAAGACCTTCACGTAGCTCTTCCTCTTTCTTCGTCTCCTATTTTCTCTCTCTCTCTCTCTCTCTCTCTCTCTCTCTCTCTCTCTCTCTCTCTCTCTCTCTCTCTCTCTCTCTCTCTATTCTGTTTCCTTCTTTTTTGCTTCCTGGTTCTGTTCTTTTACTCTCGTTTTATCATTTTTTCTTGTCATAATTTTCCTCTCATTTTCTCATTTCTTTCTATCTCCCATGCTTCACGTATCTCTTTGTTTCTTTTTTTCTCTCTCTCTTTCGTTTCTTTCTTTTTTGCTTCCTGGTTCTATACTTTTATTCATTTTTTTGTCATCTTCCTCCCTTTTTATCATCCTTTCCTATCTTCCTTCTATTCACTTCACCTACCTCTCTTTCTTTGTCTTCTTGGTATTTATTCGGTTTATTTATCCCCTTCTTTCTGGTTTTCGTGAACTTCTTTCTTTTTTTCATTTTCCCTCTTTATCACTTTGTTATTTTTCCACTTCTTTCTTTGTTACATTTTCTAGCCTTTTACTCTCCTCCCTCTTCTTCTTCATGGTCGTTTTGTACCTGTTTCTCTAATTAACTTTATTCTTTCACTTCACGCAACTTTTTCTTCCTCCATTTTCTTCTTTCCTCCATTTTACTTCTCATCATTTTCTATTCCTTCTTCTCTCTGGTCTTGTACTCTCTTTTCATTTCATCATATTTTTTCTCACCATCTCCCTCCTATTATCCTCTTTTTTTTTTTTCCTCTTCCTCCTTCACCACCACCACCACCACCACCACCACCTCCTCCTCCTTTTACAACTAATCTCTTTACTGCCAATCTTACCCACTCTTCTTCCTCCCTTTCCTTCCTGTCTAGATTACTGTTTATGCTAATGGCATGGACTGATAACATGGAACAAACCCGCAATGACACTAACAAGAGAAAAAGTAAAAAAAAAGTTGAACATGCAATAAAACAGTTCAGTCAGCGAGATTACTTTTCCTCTCAAATTACCCACATGTCTGTCGTTATCATCTGAGGCGCCACTTAACCACCACTTCAAGCCGTGCCATTTTCCCCATCAACTCCATCTCTTGTTGTATCTTTCCTTCAGGTTCTTGTTTCCCCCCTTCATCTTTTGTCGCCGGTCATGAGTCGTCTGGAAACCCATTGCTCATTCCACTTTGTTCCACCCTCCCTCACTCCCTCCCTCCTGACCCTTAATTAACTCTTAGCTCACCTGTGTCGCCGGCCGCTTCCTTTCCGCCAGCCCAGGAGGCATCACACGTCACGTACTAACCTGAAATAACAGAGGGAAAAAAGTTAATTACCTTCTACTAATGGCGGGTTGACAAGGGGACGATTGATAAGGTCGAGTTGGTTGGGTTAAGATGCAACACTTCACACTAGGACGATGAGAACGAAGGTGACTCCATGTGGGATAACAAAGGACGAGGAGGTTTGTGATGAAGGATGAGAGGTGGGAAGGAAGAGAAAGAGGAGGAGGAAATAAGGAGTCTGCACGGGGTGAGTGTGAGGACTGAGAGGTGAGGTAATGAGAGAGGTGGATGATAACTGAGGGTATTCCTGGGACAAAAAGGTTGATGATAAAGACGTGAGTGTTGGTGGTGTTGTTGGTTTTCGTACGAAGAGGAGGAGGAGGAGGAACAGGAGGCGTTGAATGAGAGATGACATGGAGTGAAGGATACACTTCCTCTACCGGACCCGTACATTAGGATAAGAATCAACAGGAGTATTATCTCTACGCAGCGTGTAATAATGATTGCATATGGAGAAACAAGGGGGAGTTATTCCGGTAGTTGGGAGTCGTTGTGGTGGTGGTAGCGACAATAACCCGTGGCTATGGTTGGGGAACGTGTGGAGGAGATGAGCTGACAGTCCTGGTGGTTACAGTGGTCATGGTAACACGTGTGGCGGATGTGGTAGTGGTATTGGGGTTAAAGCCATGCGGTGATTGTGGACGTGGTGATATGGTGGTGCTGTATAGTTAACGAAGTTTGAGAGTGAAGGTAGTGGTAGCTGTAGCAAACACGTGTGGCGGAGGAGGAGGAGAAGCAGGAGGAGAGAGGGAGGTGTTGGTAGTGGTGGTGGTAACATAATGTCACGGTGGTGGTCGAGACGATGACAGTAATGAACCACCAAGACGCACATGGTGATGAAGGGAAGGCTTACATCAGAGCACAAGGAGCAGCATTTCGTCACCACCGCACCGCCGTTCCCCATCACAGCACCACCCGGAAAGAAGCGCAGGGTCCAAATACTCGTCTCTCCTCCCCACCGGTCACCCCCCTCCCTCTCCTCTCCCTCGTTGGCTCGATTTCCTTCCTTGTCCGAGCAGCGCCGCGGATCGGACCTGCCATGCTGACCGCCAAATACGAGGAAGACAAAAGGGAATTGATCGTCGGTGTCTATCGTGCAGGATATTGTACACCTGGCACGTCTCTTGTCAGGAATGTACACCACACAGAACATGACTTAACCAATGTCGCTCGCGCACACACACACACACACACACACACACACACACACACACACACACACACACACAGCTACATGACGCCACACCACCTGACTCCCTTACTCTCTTCTCTCAGTCTCAGTCTTTTCTCTCAGTCACAGGTACACTAGAGGAGCGTAGCAAGACCCGCCTGTCCCACCACACACTTGAGGCATAAAAAAAGCCCTGCAAGACCCCACCACCGCCACCGACACCACATGTAAACAGACCACTGACGCACCAAGTGGGGAGGCTGACAAAACATTCCCGCGCAAGCTCTCCAAACACAGTATCATAACCTACTAATTGCCAGCTGCGGGGGGAACAGTGCGGAACTCAAGCAAAAGGAGAGTGTTTTCCTATTCTTCCGAGAGGTTAAGGTAAGTTACCCCTTCAGAGAGCGACAATAAAGGCGTGTTTTTCTTTCCTACTTTTAAATGGTGATTGCTAAAGCCAGAAACATTAAGAGTGTTGATGTTGGCAGCCGTGTCTCTCCTTTGCTCCCTTTCCAAACCTAGCCCTCATAACCTGCGTCTATCAACATATCCTCTCCCAATTCCTCCCTTCCTTCTATAGTCCTTCCCTCCCTTCCCTCCACTTCATCCCTATCGCCCCTCCTCCCTTTTCTCTTCCCCTTCCTACACTGTCCTTCCCCATCCCTCACTCCCTGCTCTCCCCATCCTTCTCCTCCTCCCCTTCTCCGGCTCCCTCCACCTTGAATGGCATCAGGCTGGCCAAAATCTGATCCCACACCGCCGCCTACACGCCCCGGCTCACTGCGCACTCTGGCATACGTGTGACTAAGTGGTGTTATTTATAGGTAGGTTCAAGGGCCATAAATATATCATGGACCATTGCTGTAGATATTTTACGCTTGTTAAGAAAGAAAAGACGTACAAATTATGCCAAATAGAAGTCGCTGGACGGTTTATTATTTATATCATTGTTGGTAGCACTGATATATTATTATTATTATTATTATTATTATTATTATTATTATTATTATTACTATTGTTGCTGTTGATGCTGTTGCTGTTGTTGTTGTTGTTGTTGTTGTTGTTGTTGTTGTTGTTGTTGTTACTGTTGTTGTTGTTCTTGTTTTCGTTGTTGTTTTCATTGCAACCATTATTATTATTAGTAGTAGTAGCAGTAGTAGTAGTAGTAGTAGTAGTAGTAGTAGTAGTAGTAGTAGTAGTAGCAGTATCATCATTATCATAATCAACATTACCATTACACACACAGCTCATGTTCACCAATATATATACCATTAAATCAGCTAACTACTCGTCACAAGCACACTAAACAGCTCTCGTCATCTTTCCTTTACTTAAGTATTCCTCTCATTCCCCAAGACTTCCACTTCCCGCAGAAAAATCAACAGCAAGTCTCATCCTCAGCCTGCTCCTCCCCAAGCCATCCTTCCTCATGCCGCTGGACCACAAATGACTCCTCCCCACACTGCTCCCTAAAGCTGAGGCGGAGTAAATCCTCATCAGGCCTCAAGTTTGGCAAGGGGCGGGGAAGGAAGGAAGGAAGGAAGGGAGGGAGGGAGGGAGAGAAAGAAGGGAGACAGGGGAGAAGGGAGGGCAGTTGGGAGAGAACGAGGGAAGGAGGAGGGGAAGCAGGGGCGTGAGGGGTGACGTCCTGTTTACATTACACGGTGGAATGACCTTCCGCGTCTCCCTAACAAACTCTTAATGAAATATACATCACTACCTCCGCCCTGGCCTCCGCCGCCCATCCTCCTCCTACCACTCCTCCCACTACTACTAATCTTCCTCTTCCCCCTCTTCCTCCTCTTCCTCCTCCCCCTGCTCCTCCTCCTCCTCTTCCTCCTCCTCCTCCTCCTGCGCGGATCGAGTAGCGCCTCCCGGAGCTCCTGCTGGGGTTGCTGAGTCACAAGAGCACACGTGGCAGAAGATGCAGGCACCTATTTTTTTTTCTTTACTTACTATTCGTGTGTTTTCCAATGTGCTCTTATTTTGGTGCTCTCTCTCTCTCTCTCTCTCTCTCTCTCTCTCTCTCTCTCTCTCTCTCTCTCTCTCTTGGTGTGTGAGAGAGAGAGAGAGAGAGAGAGAGAGAGAGAGAGAGAGAGAGAGAGAGAGAGAGAGAGAGAGAGAGAGAGAGAGAGAGAGAGAGAGAGAGAGAGAGCGTGTCCCTGCAACACGTTATAATCCCCTCGGCGGTGTCTTCCCCTCACTCCCCCGTGGCTAAGGTCACTAAACCTTCCCCCGGGGTTCTTGTCGTCCTTCCCTGACCCTGACCAACTTTCTTGTACCGTTTGTTTACCTTCACTCCTTCTTTCTTTCTCTTCTCCTTCCTTCTCTTCCTCCTCCTGACACACGGCCTCAAAATAGCAGTGTACAATGAGAAGCTGGAAAAAAAAAACATTGCTATTTATACACGGTTTCTTTTTCTTTTTCCTTGTAGTGTTTGACCTGCGAACAGAAGGGAGCTTTTCATTAAGGTGGTATATCATAAGAAGACAGGTTCAAGACACGTACGTTCGTAGTAGAGCATTTATCCAGGTATGTGGGGATAGTAAGGAAGAAGAGGAGGAGGAGGAGGAGGAGGAGGAGGAGGAGGAGGAGGAGGAGGAGGAGGAGGAGGAGGAGGAGGAGGAGGAGGAGGAGGAGGAGGAAGGCGCACGCTACCATTCTCCAATGTCCTGCCTCTATTCCACCATGCCCTTTTCTCCCTTGATCGAGGAGGAGGAGGAGGAGGGAAAGGGAAGGAGAGGAGGAGGAGGAGGAGGAGGAGGAGGAGGAGGAGGAGGAGGAGGAGGAGGAGGAGGAGGAGGAGGAGGAGGGGGAAGAAGCACGCTATCCTTCCCCAGTGTCCTGCCTGCTCCTACACCTCCCTCACCGTGTCTGCCTCGACCACTTCCAGGTTGCCGCCACAAGGACGCGAGACTCCCGCTGCGCCTCTGAGACCTCCGAAAATAATAACGCCTCCTCAGAGAACGAATCACGTGAAGGAAAACTGGTCGTCGTCGTGGAGGTGTTCGACACGGTGCCGGCAAGCTGTCGCGGGCAGGTATTATTTTCAGGCGCCAGAATACATGGAAAATGCTGCAATATTTTCCACGGTGACCCTCACAGCCGGGGGGGTGGAAGGTCAGCTGCCTGGTGGAGGCGGCGGGCATGTCGTGACCCCGGCAGGTATTGCGCCCGCCTCGTCCCATCCATCATAGCTGCCAACCAAGTCTTCGGGGCTGTTAATGAATGGGCGCCGCGTCACACCCTCCACCGTCCGCACGCCACACACCCGTCACTGCCTGGCGCGCAGCGGGTGGGAGGGAGGAGTAGAGGGACGATGGGACAGAGGGAAGGGGTAGGGAGGGCGAAGGAGCGGAGGGCGTGGGGATGGAGGGGAGGGAGTTGCCTCGGTACCGTCAACACATCTGCCTCATCACCATCAACTAGCAGAGAAAAAACGTTCTTTTATCAAATTCAGACACACATCCTGAGCGAGCTGGGGAAGCCTTGCCGCGCCGGGGTGTGGAGGCGCCTCCTGAATGGCTGAGTCCACGGGGATGTCAAAGGGACCTCAGGAATAATGGCTCGCTGATGCTCGTTTTAGATAAAAAATGAACACTAATACACCTCATTAAGGAGAGGAAAGAGTAAAAAAGATTCAAAAACTTCTGACGGTCGCTGAATTGTCATAGAATATCCAATTATGGTCCGAGATCGGTCAAATTAGAGACAGAGCGTCCTTCCTTTTGAAGCCAAGACAGTTCTCTGCTGAGGCAACATCCCTCTATTGAGGCTGCGGGGCCGGTGCCAGCTGGTCGTCAGAGTCACCAGGAACAGAGATTCACCTCCCCGCCTGTACCCAGCTCCGGGCGGGGCAGCTCGGGGCCTCCCTCTGCTGGGGTGCGACTTAGCGAGGTCGGCTATAACGAGCCTCGAGCCTTCAGGTTCCTCTACCTTCCAACTAGAAGTTTTCTTTGATCACAATCCGAAGTGGGGCGGAGGACCTAGACAAATTCTGCACTTTGTATTTTACTTTTTTGCGTTCTAAAGACAGACCACGACTTCCTTACAAACTGTGGCCACTTTTCTTCTTGGGTGGCTTGCTGTTGTCGATGAGTCTGGCCGGGAGACCCACATAACAGCTCCAGCACGAGGCTACAACAAGGCTGAGGCACACTGCCCGCCGCCACACCACCGCTGGATCTAGGGGAGCTTCCACCCTCCTCGGCAGCCGCCACCCGTACCCGCCCTCACCACAAGGCCAAATTTCCCTTAAAACATAAAGGGGAATGATTACCGTGTCTCCCCTCTGTTCGGGCGCGCCTCAGGCCTGACCCTCCGTAATAAAATGAGGGAAGGAGCTCGTCTGAGAGGGGGAGATGCATAAATAATATAAAAGATTTCAGCCTATTCTTTCTGAGGAGGCCCACCTGTGATGGGTTGCCGTCACCTGGAAAACGTTTCTGTCTTCTTGCTCTTGTTCTGTGGAGGTGGAATTCTATGCTTTTAAGTAGTTTTGCGATTACCAATGCGGGACTTCAAGGAATTAGCATGCGGTACAAAAACAATGGACACTTAGCAGGAACATGTGACAGTCGCCTCGGCCAGGAGCGCGCGTCCCCTGCAGGTCTGCTGCCATCGGATGACGCAGAAAAACTACGATCCTCGGTGACTGAAAGAAATCGTTCCCCCCAGGGTGTCCTGGCCAGGGAGGGGGTCAAGGCCGATGGTCAAGGGAGGACATCTCCAACGATGTGCTTCAGACTTGAGAAAAATGAGGAAAGCTCTTTGTCACGTACCAAAGACTTTTGTAGAATATGAAGGGGCTTGTCCCTCAACTCTTGACCTTTCGTAATCACCCTGGTCCAATTTAGGGTCTTTTTCCTTCTTCTTCACTTCTTATTTTACACTAACTTCACATTGCTCCTTTTTAAGAGAAAAATAAGGTCGCTTAATAAGGCGAGGCATCACTCGCTCTGCCTCCTTGATCTTGCGTCTAGCCTAAAGACCCTAAAAATCTCCCGTCCAGGCTGCCTCTTTATCCTCCGGCGGCGCTGACAAAGCTCGGCCCTCACGTGAGGCTCCCCAGAGTACATAACGCCGAAAAAATTAGTCTACGTAACAAAGCCCACATGAATGACCCTCCATCCTCCCTCTCCCTCCTCCCTTCTCTTTCCTCATTCTCTTTTTAGTCATCGTTACTTCTTCCTCTTATACACTCACTTCTTTCGGTCCCTCCCTTCCTTGTTTTCCAAATTACGCATTTTTATATTCTCTTTCTCTTCATCTCCCCCTTTCTCTCTCTTTCTTTCTCTTTCTCCCTTCTCTTGTCTTTAACAGCCTAGAGTACTGGCTCTTTATCCCCTCCTTCTGACGGGTTTTTATCTGGTGAAAAGAGCTTTGAGGATTAGACGGCCAGGAGTCAGGAACGTGTTGATGAAAAGACAAGAGAAAAAAGGACTGAAGGACCCGGCAGGACATTGGGAGGGAAGAAAAGAATAGGGAAGCGGGGCATTCATCAGTGAGAGAAAGGCAGTGAGTGCTTTCCAGGAGCTGGTCTGCTTGAGAGGGGACGACTGGGTGGAGTGGATGAGGCAAGTTGTCCACAGCGAGGGGTCGTGTCCACATCTCACTAACTCCTGGCCCGGGGCGGAACATGAGCGTCGCAAGGAGGGCATTCAGGTCGTTATCACGTCACAGGTAAGGGAGCGGATGCACGCAGTGAAGGCACTATACTTTACCTTGCATCGCGGTACCTAATGATGTTCTGGTGAGCGCACTTATGACTGTGCCTGTGTGTGTGGTGCAGTACATGTTTCCGCCGCGAGGAGACAGCGTGAGACTGACTGGAGGGTCTCGTCATTAACTGAGCGACTTGGAAGATCTATTGTTGTGTCCATTGTGTCTTGTATACCTTGCAAAGGACTCAAGGCTGTTATCTACTCCGTGTTCTTCCACCACGGGGGAGAGCAATACCCCATGCCTTTGTCCTCCAGCTAATCTTATTTCTCAGCGAGTTCTCTATTTCTGTTTCCCGGTCCTGTCTCCTTTGGCTGACAGGAGACCAAGAACAAAATATTAACGAACGAAAGTCACCATATCTCAGCATTTCACTGCTTCCTAAAGGTTGTAAGGACAGTGAAATACCTCACGCCTTTGTTCTCCAGTTAATGTTATTTCTCAGCCACTTCTTTATTTCTATTACCTGATCCTGCCTCTAGCTGATAAGAGACTATGAACATAATATTAAAGAACAAAAGTTAATATATCTCAACATTTCCCTGCCTCTTTAAGGTTCCAAGGACAGCACAGTGCAATACTTCACGCTTTTATCCTACAGTTAGTAATTTCTCAGCCACTCCTTAATTTGTATTCCTTGGTCCTGCCTCTACCTGACAGGAGACTATGAACAAAATATTAACGAACAAAAATCTGTCTATCAGCACTTTGTTCTCCTCATGGTTGTAAGGACAGTACTGGTGGCCCATACGTCCTCCCTAACCCCAGCCCTTCACGCGGCGGGATGCTGGGCCGCGGCCAGATGGCGGGTCGTCCTGCATAACACCATAGTTTACCCTCTCCCATAAATGCCGACAGAGAGGCGCGGCAAAAACGGGGTCCTTTATTATGCACCGCGGGAAGATTACTGTGATTCATTGTGATTTATGTCCGATGCCAGAAAATCATGAAGTTCCTCACACTTATATCACACGAGGCACAAAAAATATGTACGTGTATATGTGTGTATTTCTCGAAGAATTCTCAGGAAGGAATGAGAGGTTGTTCCCTTCACCCTCCCCCTCCTGTACATAATATAGCGTGGACACATAAACACACAGACACACACACACACACACACTCACTCTCTCTCTCTCTCTCTCTCTCTCTCTCTCTCTCTCTCTCTCTCTCTCTCTCTCTCTCTCTCTCTCTCTCTCTCTTATCCACTCACAAACCCACATAAATTACCAGCGTAAGAAGTTAATTTGTCACTTGGAGTTATAACAATATACTTGAAGGAAATAAAACAGGAAAGTGAGTAAATGAACAGAACGACCATGACTGAGTAGAGTGGATGATGGATGGACGGATGGATAGGAAGGGAGGAAGGTAGGGAGGGAGGTAAGGGAGGAGAGAGAGGCAGGAAGTGAGCAAAGGGAGGGAAGGGAGGTTCATGTTTAGTATTCTTCTCGTGTAAAAACAAACGTTACCGCGTTAGCAGGATCCCTCGGGGCAGGTGAAGGCTTGCAGTGTTACCACCAACCACCTCTCAATCGCTCGAAATACATCTGCACTTATTCGCGCTAGGAACTCTGGGCCAAAGTACAGCTGTTGGATTGAATTATAGCAGGACGTTGAAATAAAGAGAGAGGGCGTGTAGCCTGGCGTTAGCGGTGACCAGCGGTGCGGCTCTCGGTCTCATCACAGGTGGAGTTTATGCATAAAAACAATGGGCGGGTCCTGGGCGGCGCCGAAATTTGGATGTCTTCGAAGGTCTACCTTAGAATCGGGTCTTAGCAGCCATGGCCAGCAAGCCATGCGTCTACGCAGGTCCACACGCACGGCTCCCTCAGCGAAAATTACGTACATGACTGCCTTCACAGACCACAAGCCATCAGATACATCAGGTATACACACACACACACACACACACACACACACACACACACACACACACACACACACACACACACAGGCTGGGGAATACCTGAACAGCATCTCAAAGGTAGGTACAGTTTTCACGCCTCAGCGGTCAGGAGAACCCCCGCAACCCACACCCCTTCACCTGCCTGTCTCGTCACACCCTCCCCGCCACAACACAACGCTTCAGACTCGACTAAAACAAATGAAGTATAAGTCTCAGCTCTGCCTCCAAGATAAGATGACGGCAGTATGAGGTAAATCATTATTATTTGTAATTAATAGTATTTCTCAACGTAACAAAAGAAAATACCGAGTTAATGAAAAGGCATTTATATTCTTTCACTAATTTCAAACACGTCTTCAAGCATTAATATTCTTTTTCCAGTAATTAAATCGGATAAAAGTACCCAAATTACAGACACGCACAAGAAAAAAAAAATGCTGAAAATCTATACCCGGATGAATTCCAGCAAAGTCAAAGCTATCGTATAAAATCGAACTAAGAATTCAAACACAACAAAGGCATCGTGTGTTGTACCTTCAGTTTATTTTTCTGCCAGGTCAAGGAGGAAGAGATGACAGATAGCAGAGCAGCAGCCTCACCCCGGCCGCTGTACGCTACCCTTCTGATATCTTGCAGGAATTACAGAGTGGAGAACAGTAAATCCCAAACAGGCGGCGCGATCCACCTGTAACTAATGAACTGCGCTCGTTTGTTGCCCAGGTGAGGAGTTATGGCGGCCAGCGTTAACTTTTTTTTTTCCTCTCTCTCTCTCTCTCTCTCTCTCTCTCTCTCTCTCTCTCTCTCTCTCTCTCTCTCTCTCTCTCTCTCTTACTGGGGGACACTGATGAGTCAAAGTCATGGGAAGGCGCGCTGGGAGGTCGGCCAGGGTGAGAAAGGTCGAGGTCAGTCGTGGATATGCAGATACGGTTACGTGTGTGTGTGTGTGTGTGTGTGTGTGTGTGTTAGCATGAGGTTGGTCACACTCGTCTGCCAGGAATCATTACCTGTCTTGCGTGCTGTCTGCTTTACCCCGCTCGCGCCCCCAAAACCCCGCCGCCCGATGACAGCCTCGCCGTTCTCTGGGGTTTAATAACCTTTCGGCTTAACATGATAACTGCTGCCCACGCTTCTCTGCCGCCGCCACCGCCTCCACCGCCCGCGACTGTCACGCTCCTCTTCTTGAAATTTTAAAACCAAGATTCTTACTGTGGAATATATAATGCTAACGCCTCACTCACGCTTGATAGCCCTCCTCTCTTGACTCTTCCCTTCCTCTGTTCTCTTATTTTTCCTCCTTCCTCCTTCCCAGAACGAACAGAAAGAGAAAAAAAGTAGATTGATTTCACCTGAGCGGTCACGTTCTGTTTGAATATGTGCAACTTTGATGGCACCCGCGGCAGAACACACACACATAGGGAGAAATTTATATGCTCTTGTGTATGTGTGTGTGTGTGTGTGTGTGTGTGTGTGTGTGTGTGTGTGTGTGTGTGTGTGTGTGTGTGTGTGTGTGTGTGTGTGTGTGTGTGTGTGTGTGTGTGTGTGTGTGTGTGTGTGTGTGTGTGTGTGTGTGGCGCTGTAAGTGTCGTGGTGCAAAGTATAATGTCTTGATGCAAGGTCTATAAATCCTCTCTCAGTAAATAAGCAACTAACACCACCACCACCACCACCACCACTATCGTCTCCACCACCTCCTCCACCACCACCACCACCAGCTGCCACATGGTCCCTTTTCAAGCCTTTCAAGTAACCTGATCATAATTTTCCCCCCCACTCCACCTACCAACTCCGCCAATAACACTCCCTTTAACACCTCTGAATCCTTACAGCTCCATCCTCACCACCTTCTCTCCACGCAGTATCCTTAAGAGAACAATCCTACCTCCTACTCTCCCCACACCAGTCCTTCACCCTCTAGGCAGCAGGCAACCACCACCTCGCTCTCCCCTACGGCTCACCACAGTCCCAACACCTTCTCCCCTCTCACTCCTCACCCAAAGCGATGCTCACCACGCCTCACCACCACCTCTACCACCTCTCACCAGGCTCCTCACCACTCCAGCCCTCACTCACTCACCATTCGCCCGAGGCCCCGAGACATGAGGCAGCCCCAGGTAGGTGTGGAAGAGCTTATCAAGAAACAAGCGATTATTAATGTTATGTTCTATGTAAATAAGGGTGGAGACAGGTGATATAATGGCGTGTAATGGTGTCCTCGGCTACATTTCACTACCTTAAAGTTCATTTCAAAATTGTAAGTTCACAAGTCCGGGTTGTAAACAGAGAAGAGAAGAGTACGTGGGTCAGGGAAGGTTGCCTCCTGTCGCCACACAGAACCGCGCGATGCTCCCCGAACCCGCGACCGAAGATGAGCCCCGAGTTTACACTGGGAGTATATTTAAGCTTCAGGTTCTGTGTGAGTGTGAGGGGCAGGGATGGGCGTGGAGGGAAAAGGGAGGAGGAAGGAAAAACTTGCGTCTGTTCCCGGCGCGGCACCAGCCCTGGCAGACCCTCCTGAACGACCCTTCTGCAAAAACACACACATCAGCCCATGCACCTTACCACCAGCTAACACCCGTATACATATCCCGTTATCACAAACGATCGTTCAGACCCATGCATCATACAGGCGCCCGGACGATATACCCCGACGGTGTCCGAGACAATATGGGGATGGTGCACCTGCCGTCTGCCTGCGGGCATGGGCACGAGTCTCCAGCCGCGGCCACGCAGAGGTGCCCACTCTCACCACCTCACGCGTCACCCTCAGGATTTGCTGTCCACTTGTTTCATCGCCTCCTTGTGGGCAGAGGAACCAACGCATGTAAAGGTGTGTTTCGTGGATGAGCGGGAAGGTGGCGGCGGGGCGTGTCGGGCAGCAGGGTGCGGCAAGGTGGGCGTCAGTGTGGACTGTGGAGGGACGGAGGGGCGCGGGGTGGAGGGGCGCTGGGTGGCGGGATGGCGGGCCTCCCAATGAGGGGGGCGAGGCTGGTGTGAAGTCCGCCGCGTCACTGGGCTGTGTTTGCTGGAGAGTGTCGGCGAATATCTCAGCCCCCGCTGGACGACGCTCGTTCACCCATACTTTTATTTTTTTTTCTTATCCAAGCTGTGTTTTGCAAGCCGCGCACAGCGACATGCTGCGGCGACAACAGCCGTCCCCATACTGAGGTTAGATGACCGTAACACAGTAAACGAGTTGCTAATTAAATGCTCACGGCACCTTATTTACTGGCAGCAAATATTTAATTGTAGAATAATTTTTACCTCCCTGTTTGGCCACCGTCACGCTCCACGTATAACAAATATGTCAGTTCTGCACTTGGCCACCAAGAGGACCCCGCACGTCACAGCGTCACGTTTACCTGCGTGACGTGCGAGGCTGCCGTGCCCCCAGGCAGCGCCATCCCCACCTTCAATGGTCATTCTCAAGCCCTTCTGTTGTCTCACTGTCTGTGGGAGGCCCTTCAGAGGCTTCAGTTCAAATTTCGAACACTTGTCTTATGACTCCTGATGAACATTATACCGCCGCTGCCGTCAATGACGGATAGTGGTGGTGCTGGTGGTGGTGGTGGTAATGTGTTGTTTGTTTCAGTTGCATCGCACCAACGACACCTTGATATATACCACTATTACAACAAACTAATCTCCCTTCACTCACATAAGTGCTTATTCGCCCAGTATACATTTAGGGGAAAGATATTTTCTTCCAAGGTGTTACTCGCAGCAGGAAGGACGGTGGTGCCACGGGTCCGCCAACGGCACCGCAGGCAGTCTTGCGTCCCATCAACAATTATCTTCCACACAAGGTAAAAAAGGCCCCGCTGTTTTGCGAGATCCCAGGGGTCTTTTTTTCATCTAATTGTGTTCCACTTGAAATTGTAGATGGCAGTGACCTTAAAGCCTGACATTAAGGCTTCCACGAGTCCTGAACCATTAGCCAAGCGCGGCAAACACCCCCACCAGAACCTACAGTACTTCCCTGCCACGTACCGCATAAACCCGCAAGTCTTACCCTCCCCTTCAGTAGCTGGTAGCAATTCCGCTTTGGTTCCGGTGCTACTACTCGTTATCGCTCACCAACATTCCAACACTACTTTCCTAAACACACACCTGACACAACCACAACCACGCCTCTCTAAGTGTTACATCCGCAGCTCACTGTGCGACGCCGCTCATCCCCTTCCCACCAGAGTCTTGCCCTCAAGCAGCAGCGCCAGGACGCACGCCCTCCAAACACTCGCCACTGTAGCCGCGCAGCTGTCCTCGTCATTCACCTGAGCGCCAACAAAAAGTGACACCGTTGCCTCTTTGCTCATGAACACAAGGACGCCCCGGGTGCCGCGAGACACGCTCAGTCACCAATGGACGCGGACACAAGTGGATCCTGATGTCACAAAAAGAAGCGAACAGCAGCCCCACACAGGCACGCACAATATTAAGCGTGCCTCTGTACGCTCCTGAAGACTCGTACCTGTTTACTGTCCGAGAAGAATGAATAAAACTGAAAGGGACGACCATCTTCGGCAGCACAACGAGGGACACTGTCGCCTCTTGAGAGGACGGCGCCTTAAAGTCGTCTTGCATCTGTATATCTGTTGCTGAGACGCAAATATCTTGTAAGTATGAAATATATTATAATAATAAGATCTAAATGGTGGATTTAAAAGGGTATTAATTCGCTCTTTTTAGATCAAATGAACACAAAAATCACCATAAACTTTCAGACTGCCACACGTTGCAGTGAGATCTTGACCAGACAATACCCGCCTGCCCCTCCGCCGCTCACCGCACCGCACGCCACACCCTGGCTCCCGTGAAGCACTCGGCGGCGTCCTGAACCTACGTGAGCATGCTTTGCTGTCAGGAGACTGTTGCGTTACTTAAGGCAATACACAGAAAACATACTTCACCTTTAGCCGAAAGGTTCTCCTGTACAAGACCGTCTATGGTTCTCAGTGATCTCCACCTTTCCAAACAAGTCTTCCTGTATTAACATCCAATGACCATGACATCAATAAACCTTGAGAATGTGCGCAGCAATGGATTCCTGATGCTAGGAAGCGTCCTGCGGCAACGTAACAGCGAGTATGCACCCGCCGGTCAGCTGACATAACTCCCCGGACCGGTAACTTTCCGGACTGTGAGGCATGAGCGCCGCTGTGTGGTGGCCGCGGGGTTGGTGAACGAGGGGGCACCAAGCGTTTAACCCTGGCCACCACAGGCCCGAGGGAAGGGCAGAGGCGAGCAGAGGAGCGGGAAAGGATGGAGGAGAAGGGTGGGGGGCACCTGGCCGGGATGGAGACGGATGGGGCTGTGGGGGAGCCTGGTGATGGAGGAGGAGGGATGGACAGGGATGACTGAAGCAAGGAAATGTATGGATCAAGAATGCTGGCCTAATTGTGTGTGTGTGTGTGTGTGTGTGTGTGTGTCTATATATATATATATATATATATATATATATATATATATATATATATATATATATATATATATATATATATATATATATATATATATATATATATATATATATATATATATATATGTATATATATATATATATATATATATATATATTATGTATATATATATATATATATATATATATATATATATATATATATATATATATATATATATATATATATATATATATATATATATATATATATATATATATATATATATACACACACACACACACACACACACACACACGTATATAGACATACATACATGCATACATACATACTACATACATACATAAATACAGACAGACAGACAGACAGACAGACAGACAGACAGACAGACAGGCAGGAAGACAAATAGACAGATAGACAGATAGACAGACAGACAGACAGAGAAACAGGCAGACAGGACAGATAGACAGAGACAGACAAATATGTAGATAGACAGATAGATAGACAGATAGATATATAGATAAAAATCCAACATAAAAAAAGAATTCCTGCGTCCCGTTCTCTAATCCCAATACATGCTCCCCTTCCTCCCGCAGCCTGATGTAAACACAGGCGGTGTCTGTGCCGGATGGGCCTCGTCCATCCCACTTCAGCAAAACAAACTCAAGGTGATTGGGCCGCTCCTCGCAGCCCCGTACACGCCCCCCGACACTCGTGCCAAAGGCGTTCCACCTGCGTGGCAGACAAGTTCAGGGGTGGCCACGACTGCAGGGTGCCGGGCCGGGTGTCCTGGAGCCACATGAGCCCCTGGCACCGGGAACAGGCTTGAGTGGCCGTCAAGTCGATGGGGAATACTTTGAGCGATCTAGAACACGCGCTCAAGTTCTAGAGCGGTGGTTTGTTGTCCTTTGTTGCAGCATGACGGAGTGTCACCGCCATCGCCGAGGCGGCATTAATACCACATGAGAACAGATTTCTTCGGTCACAACCAAGAGGGGAACCAGGAATGTTGCGTGGCGAGGGACTTTGCAGTTCTTTGTTTTGGTCATTATTCACCTCTCGCACACTGCCATTATCAATTATTTATCGCGACGTCTTAACCTGTTCAATACATTTTTAACTCCCACATCGTGTTGTCCACATTACACACTTAACACACCACAACTCCACTGCCCTGACTCCACCCACTCTATACTCACATCGACCACTCGCCCCTCCCTAACGGTGTTTTAATATCCTCCCTTGATCAACCCTTTGTGATATCTAGCACAGGATAAGGATCATTATTCTTCTCAAGAGTGAAAAATGAAAACACTCATACAAGCCGGCAGCAAAATTTAGAACTTCCACGATGAAAAGAAACATCACGATTTTTTTATTACCATATCTATGAAACGATTTTATGACAAAGAAACTTATTGAAGCCACTAAAGCAATACTATTTCCGGCACGTATCTGTACACTCATTCCTGTTTCTCTATTTCTATTTTTGTTCTCTCATCCTCCTCCACCTCCACACACACACACACACACACCATAGCCGTGTCCCAAAAAATAAGACCCTCGAGTGTCTCCAGCCAGAGCCTTGCCAACACCTCACAACAAAGGCAACACTCGTGCAGCAACACACCCACACCCACACCCACATCCACACCTCAGACTCTCCCCTCTGCAGGCACAGGCGAGCATGACCGTCACGTTAAAGCGTAGGGGACTGCAGGAAAGGCTAATTTGCAACGTGTTGAAGGCGTGACGGTAAGTGATGTGGCGGAGACCGGCTGTGGGGCGTCCAAAGTGCGCTTTCTTATGAACACTTCCTTCATCTAAAGAGAGAATTTAAGTGTGTGAGTTTTATTTTCACTCGCAGTGCTAAAAGGGAGTCTAGCTTGATTTTTGTGATGGTGAGAGTTGCTTTCATTTAGCATGTTAAATTCAATCTGTATGGCGCGTGGACACTTGCATGTACACATTTGTTTTTTCCCTTTCAAGTAATCACGCTTGTATTACCAATTTCACGCGTTTCGTCGTATATTTGTGCGCGAGACTCATGCCGGGTGGAGACAGGAATCTTGTCGGCGAGTATCATAAGTATCGCGGCAGGATTACTCAGACTAACTTATGAAACGTGGGTGATTATTTTGCACATGCCTATACTGCCATTATGCGGCGTGGAGAGGCACAGTGACCCTGGCAGCAGATGTTTAAAAGGAAAAGGAAAAAGAAAATCGTGGAAGTCTCTCTCTCTCTCTCTCTCTCTCTCTCTCTCTCTCTCTCTCTCTCTCTCTCTCTCTCTCTCTCTCTCTCTCTCTGGAGCAGAAAAACCTCAGAGAATAAACACGTCTGTGATTTTCCTTTTAAATAATAACTGGAACGAAACGGTGACACAATATCATATCCCATTTTTATCCAGCGCCGTGATCGAGAAAATGGAAATGAAATGTGAGAAGCAGACAACCATTAATGTTCGGATTCACACAGCGAGCAATTTGACGCGACCTTCTCCGCCGCCCCGCTCCAGTATATTTACAATAGAAGCACATTATTACATACAACCTTAACCAAAAGCAGCGCGCCCACACACACACACACACACACACACACACACACACACACACACACACACACACACACACACACACACACACACACACACACACACTAAACGTGCAATCAGTGGCGCACAAACAGACTCGTCACACCAAGCAAACAAGCAAGCACCAAACATTAATACAAAACACGCCCATGGCCATAAACAAACGACAAACAAAAGCATCATCTCTAATCAAGCAACGGTCACACACACACACACACACACACACACACACAGATCATACAAGCAAGGTGTTGGCAGAGAGGAGAGCAAAGAAAACCTGAAATTATAAAAAGGGAGGGAGAGTAAGAGAGAGAGTGAAACGGCGTCCCCACTAACCCCACCTTATACTCTCCGCTCTCCCTCTCTCTCCCTCCCTCACCCCCCACTAACGTACCTCCCTCGCAGCCTTCCACTCACGGGCTAAGATCGGAGTGGCACCTGAGAGTGTTATACGATATTTGAGTTCGCTTTCAGGGCTCGATTCCTTATAGGTTCAGTGTAAGCACGAGTCTCTCCGTAAGTCAGGAAAGAGAGAGAGAGAGAGAGAGAGAGAGAGAGAGAGAGAGAGAGAGAGAGAGAGAGAGAGAGAGAGAGAGAGAGAGAGAGAGAGAGAGAGAGAGAGAGAGAGAGAGAGACTACAGAAAACAGACAGACAGACAGGAGACAAAAAGATACAAAGAAAGCGAAACAGACAGACAGAAAGACATACGGATAGACAGACATGCAGGTACTGTCATTCGGAATGGCAGACGCACAGACAGACACATAAACTAACAGACAAACAGAAATGGTGAGAGGCAGACTTACACTAAAACAGTTTGAAAGCTTTTATTCCCACTAGTGTTTGTAGAGAGAAAAAGATTGACAGAGAGACAGACACTCGGAGACAGAGAGGGGAGGGAGACACTGATAGACATACATACAGACAGACAATTTGAAAGGTTCCTCTTATCCCTGGGTCTCGCTGGCTGTTCATAAAAGAGAAAGAGTAACAGGAGGGTCACGCAACAAGGGCCAATGAATATGTAACAGTGAAGCAATAATTCTGAATATTTTCTTTCCTCTAGTGATGAAATATTCAATCACTGCGTCCAGCCAAGCAGTTCCTCGCTCCAACAACACTCAACTTTCACCCATTCGTGCAATACAGCCCCCTTCCCTCCCCTCACCTCCTCTGCTATTCTCTCCTCTCCCTCCCCTTCTCTCCCCCTTTCGTCGTCCTCTCTCTTGTCGCCCTTATTTTTTTCACTTAATTCTTTCTCTCCCGTTTCTATAATTCTTCCTCTTCTGTGTTCTCTTCTTCTTCCATTTCCTTCCCTTCTCCTTCTTCCTCTTTCTTTCACCCTTTCTTTCATTTATTTCTGTCGCCCTTCCAATTTTTCTTCCACACACACACACACACACACACACACACACACACACACACACACACACACACACACACACACACACACACACACACACACACACACACACATTAAAAGACATGCGCAAACATACACTTCAAAAACACAGAGGCAAGCACGTACGCACGCACAAACGATAAATAATATTTTCGTAACATTTTCAAGCAAAATAACGTAATTACAACGAAATTTACTGACCTGTAGAAAGCCACATTCTTTTTGCTTCAAGTTTCTCATATAAAAAAAAGAAGAAAAAAAGAAAGGTTATAATTTTCCAGGCGCTTTATTTTTTGGTGCTTTACCGCCAAATATATTTTTTGCCTAAGCACTTACTGCCTCTAAACTGTATGACGATCCGTAACTCCTTGACTATAACGGAACAAGACAGAAAAAAACTTGTACAATACTAAGACGTGCGTGTATGTGTGTGTGTGTGTGTGTGTGTGTGTGTGTGTGTGTGTGTGTGTGTGTGTGTGTGTGTGTGTGTGTGTGTGTGTGTGTGTGTGTGTGTGTGTGTGTGTGTGTGTGTGTGTGTGTGTGTGTTTGTGTGTCACGGCAGGCAGCTGTTAGACGGCTCGACGACACACATACACAAACACACACACACACACACACACACAGACACACACACACACACACACACATACACACAGACCGTCACCGCACCCTTAACAGCCGGCGCAAAGTGGCACGTAGACAGAACCAAAAGTCTCCATAAAGGAATATCACTTAAAGCTCCCACGATGCAAAAATGATGATTAACAAGAGCAACATGCAGTCTCAGCGGCGCGACCTCGCTCTCTCTCCCTCCCCAGCGCCACAAGCGGGCCAGTATCACATACATATTCATACCTGCTTCATCGCTGTCTTGCCGCCCGATAGAACCGACCACCGCAGGCCAAGAACCAGACCCAGATTCACTTTAATGCATCCCTAGCACGGCCCACTGACTGATGTGCCGATAGGGCGTGCCAGGGGAGGGGGACGGGGACGAAGGAAAGTGTAGGAGTGGGAGGAGAGGAAAGAGGAAAAGGATGGAGAAGGAAAAGGGAAATCAGAGCAAAGAGTGATAACAGGCATGAGAAATAGAAGTCAGTAGGAGAAATAAAAGAAAGGGAGGTACTAGAAGGAGAGAATATGCAAAGACGCGAGAGGGTGAGAGAGAAGAAGAAAGAAGCAAAGAATAAAGCTGCATAAGATTATCACCTCCTTGCCTCTCCTCAAAAAAAAAAAAATGTTTGGTCCTTGCTACAGACATTCTCCACCACCACCACCACCACCACCACCACCACCACCACCACCACCTCCTCCTCCTCCTCCGCCTCCTCCTCCTCCCACCACACGAGTCTTATCACAATACCACACGTGCCACACAGACCCTCGTCCTCCATCAGGTTTCACAAAGTATTCGCCTTCGTAATGTCATGTGCGGGGAGACCGAGCGAGCGAGCGCGAGAGAGAGAGAGAGAGAGAGAGAGAGAGAGAGAGAGAGAGAGAGAGAGAGAGAGAGAGAGAGAGAGAGAGAGAGAGAGAGAGAGAGAGACGCAGAGACGGGGGAAAAAAAATCTAATTATGTGGAATGCACGATAATATATTAGCAAGGCAAACACCTGCCGCTAACAGCACTCCGGGGACGTGCCTCCGCGGTCCATCTGGGGTCCGTGGGCCAGGCTTAAACACTACTGATTTTATTTCTGTATTGTACCAGACACACACACACACACACACACACACACACACACACACACACACACACACACACACACACACGTACATGAAGTCAGCAACACGGACAGATGGAGGAATAGACAGGTAGGTAAATACACACACAGACAGGTTAGCGTGCATACAAATTATACAGATACATGGAAAGATACGTAAATATGTATGGCCAAAAAGACACATAGAAAGGCTACAGACATCCGCACACTAAATAAGCAAATATTCTAGGTAGACTAAGATATCAGGATCAAAATGAGTAGATTAAGCGAAAAAAGAGTTGAAATAACGACACAAAATAGCACAGGTATACTATGTACGTGTTCACAAGCACTAGGATAAGAAAAAAAGCAAAGACAGACAGACAGGTTATAAAAGAATCACACACAAGCTTGCAGTCACACACACACACACAAAAAAAAAAAGAAAAAAAACAGCAACAAAGCAGACAGACAAAAGCGTAGTCTCCCCTCCCCCTCTCATTTCCCTCTCTGCCCGCCTGTCTGGTCCGCGGCACTGGTCTGGGCTAGTATTACACACACTATTTATCTTTACACTCGCTGGATATTTTTTCAATAATCACAGGAGCAGTAACACAGCTGTCCAACTCCACCTTGCCTTTATCCCTCCTTTGCCCCCCCACACCGTCTCCTCCTCGTCTCCTCTACCCTGCAATTGTAAAAAGAACCCTCCTCTTCTGGCCCTACTCATCTGAGGCTTTGGCACGCACAGTTTCTTACTGACTTTTGTATAATGCCGGGTATCGAAGTGGTGGCCTCAAAGTTAACTGAAGGAGGGATGGAGGGCTGCCTGCTTGGCCCCCACACAACATGCAAATGCTTAATGGGAAGCCGATACCTCAAGCTCTCCAACCTTCCAACGTCTCCCCATCTTCTTCCTCCTCCTCCTCTTCCTTCTCCACATAATTGCACTGTAGACGGTGGTGGGTGGTGGTGGTGGTGGATGCAAGAGGATATTAAAGACCAAATCTTCCAAACAGACACGTTGTTAAAACTCCATTCGTTTATTTAAAGGGAAAAAATGACGATCAACACCAAAAGAAAACCGGCGTTTATCGCTTTTATTATTTAACTCGAAAATAGCAAAGGTTTGAGCAGTTTGGAAAGGAAAAAAAAAGCTAATAAGACGAAGTAGTGTCCATAAAGCTCACTGAAAGGCAAATGAGGCTTGATAAGACACCTGTGAACACCTTGGGGCACCTCGCCTACCTCACCTAATCACAAACTAATAAACTTCACCTTAATCCTCAGCCTCACCTTTACTACCCACACAATGCCCTCCCCCTCCCCACTCTTCACCCACTTACACTCCCCTTCACCCCACGTAACCTCACATACCCCACATTTCCGAAACCCACCCCGAGACTGATCCCTAGCCTTTCCTTTCTCCCATATCAACATTACCTTTCTCTATTAGTGACCCTTCACCTTATCCACCCCTCAACCTAACGTAAGCCTCATCATACTCGCAAACCCCATTCCACAACACAAGCCTTCCCCTTCCTCAGTCCACCCTTTCCCCATCCACCTGCATCCCTCATCCCAGGTAACCTTTCCAAACCCATCGTCAGCCACGTCCCCTCACCTCACCCATACCTCACCATCTCCTCCGGGAAGCAATGTCTCCTCGTCCCCAGAACAATCTTCCGGCTAATAGAGATTTTAGCATACAAACGACTCGGTAATTGTGGCCCAACGGCAAATTACACGCCGAAAATACAGGTTGGAGGCGCTGGCCCCAAGTTGCTTCAAGTCAATGTCATGTTTCCTCGCGGCATAATCAGTCAGCTGTGTAATTACAAGACTACTTAGACCAGAATGAGTTGCCGCGGGCTGTTTCGCTACTCTTGCCAAATACCTGGAATTTTGTGTTCCGAGAGACAGGTAGGTCTTCAGAGGCACCAGTTCAGCCTCCATCTCTCCCCTCCTCCTTCTCCTCCTCCTCCTCCTCCTCCTCCTCCTCCTCCTCCTCCTCCTCCTCCTCCTCCTCCTCCTCCTCCTCCTCTTCCCGGTCGCGCGTCCCCGTCAGGTATTCATTTTCTGAACGGATTATACGAGTTTGTAAAAGGCTTGACGGGTCTAGAAGCGGCGACGAGTCTGTGTGTGTGTGTGTGTGTGTGTGTGTGTGTGTGTGTGTGTGTGTGTGTGTGTGTGTGTGTGTGTGTGTGTGTGTGTGTGTGTGTGTGTGTGTGTGTGTGTGTGTGTGTGTGTGTGTGTGTGTGTGTGTGTGTGTGTGTGTGTGTGTGTGTGTGTGTGTGTGTGTGTGTGTGTGTGTGTGATGATGATGATGATAACCATTAAGTGGTTCACCATTAAAACCAGGGGAGAAAGTATGGAAATAGAATGAGGGACGTGAAACGAGACTCCTCTTTTTTGTACTTTTATCTTGCCGCTCCTTCCTCTTCCCTAATCAACACCTCCGCCCACCTGGGTCCTCGGGGAAGCTTGGGTCACCGCGCTGCCCGTCATTATCAGGATTACGTATGCATGAAATTGAGTGCCAGACATGAAATATTAGTATTAAGTAATAGCACCCAGCATCACCACCGAGACTCAGAGGACCAAAGTATTAATAAGGAATATTTAGTGGTACACTAGGGTACATTTATTGGCCGAAATTATTATAATATGCAGATTTGTTTCCCTTATTTAGCCTCAACTCCTCACAACACCTGGTACATATTCATAAAGTAATTTTCTACTTAACTAAAATTTGGGTAAGTTTTTATGCACAGAAAATTCCTAAAAAATTATCGTCAATAAATACCGCGATAAAGATCACGGCGGCTGATGAGTGCAGGAGCCAGGCAGGTAACAATTAGGCAGGGCGCTGCACGGACCCCTCACCCACACCCTGCCCCCTCCCTCACCCTCCTGCACCGACACACAGACTTGCTCAAACAAATATTCTTTTGCAAGTAAGCAACCCCGAATACAGCTCCGGTAACCATTTGTCCGTGCAATATGCAATGACTAAATCTATACGCGTGTCTTGATACATGGCAAGCGGGAAACTCGTACGTCTTCATGCTTCAAAAATGGTACGAAGATTATAGACGCACGAATTACGTAAGCGTTTAGAAGCTGTGTGTAAGCGGAGGGTGTGGCGGTGCAGCGGCGAGTATGGTGTGGCGCCCAGCCCTTGTATGGGGCGGGCACCGTGTGGCTTGGGGTGGCGACCAGTTCCTCTGCTAGTGGATCACCGTAACTTAAGGGGAGGGGGGAGAGGGGAAGTTCTCATCGATCACACCATCTTGTCAGGAATGAACCAGATGGTATCAGGCCAGAAGGGGGACTATCAGAGGGCATTAATTTACCACTTGAATTTTGTACTTTCAGTCCCCTGGAGCTCCAACAGACAGGGGGCTGGACGTGGACTGGTGCACGAACCCTCCTGACAGGTGACTGCAGCCGCCAGTGTTGCAAGAGCTGACGCAGGGAGACGTACGAACGCAACCTCGTCTCCATCCACCTGTCAGGCACCTCCACTGTTTTCTTTTAATAGTCAATAAAGGCGACGGCGGCAAGATGGCAGAGTTCCTATTTGTTCCACTTTTTATCGATGTGCCCACGCGACCTGATGCCCACACGAGTGACAGTAAGGTTAAACAAGATCATCCAACCCTCAACACCCCCCCTTCCCCCGCAGCGTCCCTTCGTCCCTCAGGCTGACAGGTCTCCGCGTCACAGTCACACACTATATACGATCAAGTGGGCGAGATAAGTCTGACAGAAGGGAAGAACACCTCTCCACCCATGCACGTCTCCATCTGGTACAAGTAGGAGGAGGAACGCCCCTCAAAACCACAGCGTGCCCTCCGGTGTACCCCCAACTGGGCTGTCCTCCGCGCCTCATGTTAAAGGAGCAGCACTGCATGTCATACTTAAAATACGTTTAACTTTAATACGATTCGAGCGCAGGTCATCCATTATGGGGCAAGTGACCAACCAGCCGTGTGTCGTGCGAGTGGCGGCTTGGGCAATCCGTTTTCATCACCACATTTATCTTGTCAGCCGCAGGAGTGCATGAGAACACAATGCCCCCCCTCGCCCGAGCCGTCGTAACAAGGAGCTGGAGCTATTGACCCTCTGAGTGATTAAAGTGTTGTTTCAGGTGGAGAGCCGCGGCGAGGGGGGACGCCAGCCGCCCTCTCCCGCAGCTCGAGTGGCCGCGAGAAGACGACACCCACCTCAAGAGCTCCGGCTAAGTGGAGGAATACCTTCTTGGGCCAACCGGATACCACTTAAGAGTAGCTTACAAATAGCCCCACTAGACGGTTTTGTTTTGTATATTTCACAATTATGCGCGTCGAGCCGGGAGGGGGAACATTAGGCCCGGCATGTGGGGGCTGCGCAGGCCGCCGAGAGGGGAGAGGGGGAGGAGGCAAAGTCTGAGGCCTTAATGTATTCAAGCTAAGAGCGTCGGTTGTTAAAAGTCCTCTTAGACTTGGTAATTAATTCGGACGTTCGCCTTGAGCCATGGGGCGGTTGGTGTAAAATAGAGAGCCCACCACTACCCTCTCCTCTCTTATGGAAATGACCCCGCGGTAACGACCTGACCGAGTGTTAATGTGGCCTCAAGCTAGCCTGTCAGCATGCAAAGTAGGCGCCTCCTTGGCCGCCATGCACAAACACCGCCTTGCCGCGCCTCACACCACCTCCCTCCACCCACCCCTCCCTCTCTCCCTCCCTCCTGCTACTGCCAGTGTTGCTACTTGTTCTTCTGGCGCCTTTGTTGCTGGCGCTGGCAAGACGGATGGCGTTCCCGTTGAGGCCACGGCTACCAGTCCGGGGCAGATGTTCCCGCTGCTTCCCAGCCTCGCGTCCTCCTAACCTGCTAATGTTACATGGGATCGTCTTCTTTTCCTGGTTCTTGCTGCTGTCCTCGATCCGCTTTCGCTTTCTGATCTGTATTTCCTCAGCATCATTATTTGTGCTCTGATTTTCACTCGATAACTGTCTTTTGCGTTGACGTCTGAACAAAGCGTCTATTGCTGATGTCGTGATTTCCAGCGTCCTGTCCAGCTTACTCCTTAACTCCACTTGGAGGCGAGATGCAGCGGCGGTCGAAGCGTCTCCGAGATAACCACCTGCTTCTAATCTTTAAACTTGTGCCTCTGGAGTCACACTGGCGCGGCACAGAGAAGGACCGACGGCTGTATCTAGGGAAAGTTCGTTTCGAGGAGACGCGAGATGCACTGACTTTCTTGGGAGACTTTCCTAAGTTAAAAGATTAAGAGAGAATTTGATGGACCCGACTTTTCTCCCCACAACCCCAGCCTTCCCTTTCGTCCTTCCCCCTGCCCGCCCCCCTCCCCGGCAGCAGCAACGCCCGGGTGAGCGAGGAGTCTTTGGTAAATTTGAGGGAAGCGGCGGAGTTATGTGGCTTGGGTGGAGGGAAGATTAATGGCGGGGTCGCTGTGTCGGACCTGGAGACATCCGGGGCTGAGGCGGCGCACAGTCCTTCATCTGTCGACCTGCTCGGGGGGGAAGGAGAGGAGGAGGAAGGCTTGGAAAGGTACGGAGGAGGATACAGAGGAAGGGAGGTGGGGAGGGGAGAAAGGAGGATACGGAGGAAGGAAGGGGTGGACGGGAGGGGAGAAGAGAGGAAGGAATGTTTGGAGAGGGTAAAAGAGAGGGTAGTGTAAGGGAAAAACAGAAAAGGTTTGTGTTATAAAAATCGTAAATGTTCCGTGTTAGTCTGTCAGGAGTGTTTGACGCGAACGAGTCTGGTGATGCGTAAGTGCGGAGGTGATATTACATAACCGGACAATATTTAGGTGCTTATAACATTATTAAAGGATTCATAGACATAACAGATATATAAGCAGACCCTCGAGTACATAGATAAGCATTTCTCTAAACAAACTGACGTGCAGACATACACATACTCATATCCACAAATAACACTTCACACAGACAATAAAAAGGGAGAGAGAAAATGAGAAGATACATCAACATTGGAGAGACACATCTATAAACTGATGCAAGAAGACTCACGACCTGTAACATATGGATCCGTACGCGAGATAGGATGGATACAAGAAGCAAAAATATGATGCAAAAATAAATAAACTTAGTGCAGCAACGAGATGGGGTGTAAACAGTAATACCCCCCAAAGTAAACAGCCTCGCGGAGATAAACAATTAAGAGACGGCCCAAACAGGAAACACTTGGCTGAAGTAATAAAGCATAGATTACCTTCTTTACCCCTCAAGTATTAGCGAAGGCATGCTGAGGTCACACTCCGGTTAAGGTCACGATATTAAGGTTAAGCCGAGCAGTGAGGAATTTGAAACCATTAACTGTGCATCAAAGAAAGGCTCACTGGGCTATTGTTGCGAGGTGAGGCGGAGGCGGAGGCGGTGAAGAAGAGGAGGTCACACGGCACAGAGGAACGAACGAATAACAATAAGACTAATAAATAACAATAAAAGTCTTGCGTTTAAGTAACAGGTTTATTCCCTCGTAACCCTTGTTATCTTAAAAGCAATGCGTGTTTAATCATCCTGCAAATTAGACCAGAAAAGAAAGTAACGTGGTAGGTCACTCCGTCCTTCTCCTCCTCCTCCTTCTGCTTCTCATCGTCATTCTCCTGCGCTTCCTTGTATGTACAGCTACCTGGCTGATCATGCCTCGTAAGTGCTACTTGCAATGCGTCTCTCTGAGTAAACGTGGCCACATGAACAGGTGCAGCAAGGCGCGTCTAGGTGTACTTGGAGCTCGTCAGGTGATTTTATCCAGGTAAATTAAGCGGAACGGAGAGGGCGGGTCAGTTTACATGCAACTTCACTTCGGCCTTCACCCTACACCCTCCTTCACTTAGCACCAACACACACACACACACACACACACACACACACACACACACACACACACACACACACACACACACACACACACACACACTGAAGTATACAAATAACAAACAACACGTGAACACAATACCGAAAGGCAAATCCCAATACACCATCTCCTTCAAGGCATCACACACACCTCACTACACCTTCACGTAAACTTAGCACGCTGCCACCACTACACCCTCAGCCACACACCCTCGCAGCCCTCCCACCACCACTCTAGACCTTCCATCTCTTTGCCACACGAACCTCCAACCTCCACTACCCTCTCCAAGCCTCCCCAACCAGCGCTACCTCCTCCGCGGCCTTCAGTCTGTCACTCTGGCTCCCTCACACCTGAGCAGCGCCACTCACCTCACGATGGTCTCTCAGCGGACAATATTCAATTAAAGTATAAGAGTTCTGGTCGGGTGAGAAAGCGGCGTCGCGGATGAGAAGGCTGCCTAATGGATGTTACCAGACCAAACCTCAGAGCTCTTCTTCAGCCGCAATAATGATCGCGAGGTGTAGCAGCGAATCTAATCCCTTTACCTCTACAGTGCCTGAATTCGGATGCTCTTCGAAGGATAAACAGCGGACGCCTTTACTCTCACCGCCGCAAGAGGAGGATTCAATACCTTTTTTTTTTCACATCCAAGCCCGGTCTTATGCCTCATACTAGCGTGTCATGTAGAAATTCCACTCCCGTCACAGCAGCTACACAAACTCAAGCAATTAAAACGACGTAAGAAATAAGCCAGAGACGGACCAAACTCAACGTGAAAGTGACGCAGTGAATCGGATATTTTCTCTGGCGTTCAGGGACACATGTACATCCCTGAAGGTCCTTCATCCCGAGGCGTGGAGGACGAGTGGAGGAGAAGTGTTCTGGACGGGAGTGAAGCGGCAATTAGTGGAGTTTTGGGTTAAGAAGGAGCGGTGCCGCCAGTGGGCCCGCTGCCTTCTTTATGGCCGGTGTAATTGTTAAGCCTCGGCCTGTAATTAGGCGCTGCTTTAATTAGTCTCAAAATACGGAGCGGCTCTCAGCGGCAGTCCAAGGAGAAGGAGGGATGCTGGGGACACGGAGGCTGGGGAGTGGAGGGGGTAGTGTGCCCCGAGGTGATGCTGGGAGAGGGTGCTTGGGAGAGGATATTATGAAGGGCTGCAAGTGAGAGGTGCAGGAAAGTGGGAGATGGAAGGGAGGGATGGGACAGGAGCGATGGCGGAGTATTAGTGGGAAGGAGTATATGGGAGGATGAGAGAGAGAGAGAGAGAGAGAGAGAGAGAGAGAGAGAGAGAGAGAGAGAGAGAGAGAGAGAGAGAGAGAGAGAGAGAGAGAGAGAGAGAGAGACAGACAGACAGACAGACAGACAGACAGACAGACAGACAGAGAGAGAGAGAGAGAGAGAGAGAGAGAGAGAGAGAGAGAGAGAGAGAGAGAGAGAGAGAGAGAGAGAGAGAGAGAGAGAGAGAGAGAGAGAGAGAGAGAGAGAGAGAGAGAGAGAGAGAGAGAGAGAGAGACAGACAGACAGACAGACAGACAGACAGACAGACAGACAGACAGAGAGAGAGAGAGAGAGAGAGAGAGAGAGAGAGAGAGAGAGAGAGAGAGAGAGAGAGAGAGAGAGAGAGAGAGAGAGAGAGAGAGAGAGAGAGAGAGAGAGAGAGAGAGAGAGAGTCCCATCAAGGCAAAGACAGAAAATAATGAAGACCCATTTAAAACAAAAACAAAAACAAGGAACAAAAACACGACGGACAATTAAACACGAGAAAACAAAAGCAAACAAGAAGTAAAAAAAAAAAAAAGTGAAGGAGAGAGAGAAGAGCAGAGCGCCAGTGAACCTGATAAAGCTCCCGCTCCTGTGACTACGTGGCTGAACAATAATTAAGGGGAGTGTTGTAGCGGAAGATTCTAGCTTGTTACGATAGTTAGCGTGAAATTGAAAAGCGTTTAATTATACGACAAGACGATATCATTTTTGCCGTCGGGATAGACCTGGGGGACGTGAAGGAGGCCAGCCAGCCACCCCTTGTTAAATGAGAGTTATTTCCCAGCAATACATGGCAGCATGGTGAGGCGGGGTGAGGCGCGGTGATATACAATAAGGCGGGGTGAAGGGTTGAGAATGGAGTGGCTGGAAAAGAAAACGGAACAGAAAAGCGAGGAATTAAAAAAGAAAATAAAAGAAAAAGAGGGAATGAGCTGGCAGTAAAGAAATACGGGACAAGGTTGCTTTTCTACTGTGTGCGGTGAAAGGGTTGAGAACAGTGGTGGTCACAGCATGAAGAGAAATAGGATAGAAAAAGGAGGAATTAAAAATATATATAAATAAATTAAAAGGGATGAGATGACGATAAAGAAACACAGGACAATGATTTTTTTCTAGTGTGTGTGTGTGTGTGTGTGTGTGTGTGTGTGTGTGTGTGTGTGTGTGTGTGTGTGTGTGTGTGTGTGTGTGTGTGTGTGTGTGTGTGTGTGTGTGTGTGTGCGCGCGCGCGTGACAGCTTCTGTCATCGAGATCAAATAAAGGTAAGATACTAAATTATTTGAGTAATACCTAATACTTTTTTTTGGTTTTATCTCACTAACGCTAAGCTGAGATATGTCCGGGTATTGCCTTGGTTTTATGTCGGACTAGTATTGATTGTTGGTGATGAGGGATCTTGTGAAGGTAGAACAAAATTAAGACTCCTCATAATGTTTTTTTTTTTTTCTTCATGTGATTCGATTGCCTCATTATAGTTTATGTATATCCTTTCTTCAGATATTAATAAACATCCCAGTATTGCAATTGGTTTTCTGATAATTTGCAACAAAAGTAAATGCGCGCATGCACACACACACACACACACACACACACACACACACACACACACACACACACACACACACACACACACACACACACACACACACACACACACACACACACACACACACACACACACACACACACACACACACGAAAGAGGGAGAGGACAAGAGGGAGGGAGGAAGGCACCCGAGAGCCTCACACTCTTCATTAGTATTCATCTTTATTGAAACTGGCAAGTCCGGTTGCGTCCACAAACAGTCCGGACTAAAGGGGAGCAGAATGTTTAACACGAGGAGTGCAAAAACCATCAGCACAGTAGCAGGCAAATGATTTTTACGGTTACCAGACAGAGGGACGAGAATGTGATGCGCGGGGAGACGCGTGCATAGGGCTCTCGTCTCATCCAAATGGCGAGGAGCTAATACTTCAATTAAATTCATATTCATATTCATAGGGAAGCTGCAGTAGCCTTTAGATGCAGGTGATCTAAATCCCACATTCGGGTGCAGGATCACCACCTGCGCGGCGGACGTTTAGCGATAATGAACGACTTAATTACGGGGTATTAAGGCAAACCCGTAAAAAGCCCACATGGCAAAAAATCACAGGTTTTCGCCTTGGGTTCGCTTCTCCTGGGAAAGCTGGCGCACCTGCCGCGGCCACGTGAATCCCGCAGTCTTGTCAGAGTAAAAACAATGTACTGCTCCATGTGGCCGCTGATGGCGTGATTAGTGGAGACACGGCGCGGCGCTGGGGCGAGGCTGCGACATCAAGGGAGCCGCGGAGCAGGTGTTACGTGTCCTTCAGGATGGCATTGGGTGGCAATGTAAAAGGAAAGGTAAACATTCCGTCCGCTGTGCTTAACAAACCCGAATTCAACCTTCATAATCAAAAGTGGCCAAACAAACAGCTCGTTTTCATTTTATGGTTGAGGAAGAAAACTCTGGGTGCATTTTTTTTCTTTATATATATATATATATATATATATATATATATATATATATATATATATATATATATATATATATATATATATATATATATATATATATATATATATACTTAGATAAGATGACGCTGCCCAGCGGGGGCACCTCGCTCCCCACATACCGGTGGTGGGACAGCCGCCCGCCACGAACGCCGCCCTGACTGGTCGCCGCGGTAGTGTTCCCAACGCCAGCACATTACGAGTCATAATTTGGGAGAGTAATGGCAGCTAATCGTCTCTGAGGAAGGACCGCGGAGAACATGTTTTTTTGCTGGGCATACTTGAGATAAGCCCGGCAGCGTGCTGATGCGCTTACAGCGGCAATGCCCGGCCATCCCTTGCCTCCTGCCCACCGTAAGCCGCTTTATTACACACCCGTGAATTATCGCTAAGCTCGGTCCCCTGAAGGTCAAGTTATCGATGTCACACTGCTCGACTTATTCGCCTGTAAAGGATCAGTTATTCATCAACGCATGTACTACTTTGATATTCATGAGTGTGATGATGCATGACGACTGTGTGTCATGGAAAAGAGCTGCGGGGAGCACGCGCGCGCCCTGGTACACACACACACACACACACACACACACACACACACACACACACACACACACACTAATTTGCTGTATGCTCCCATAATTCAGCACCAAGTCAAAGAAACAGTGATAAGTGTCTGGCCCAAGATGACGACATGATATTGAGGTCAACACTAAAGAGTCCGGACCTCACACGTTCTCTCTCTCTCTCTCTCTCTCTCTCTCTCTCTCTCTCTCTCTCTCTCTCTCTCTCTCTCTCTCTCTCTCTCTCTCTCTCTCTCTCTCTCACACACACACACACGTCACAAGGTCCACTACCCACCTGGTATATACCTGACCTTGGTCGGCCACAACAGCGACACAGGGCCTGGTATGCGCGCGTCCTATAAATTTGGCGTTTATTTATTCGATTATAATGTCCTGTGGTTGGGCAGAACGCGCTGATTGGCAACTGTTGGCTCGTCCATCAGCGCGGCCCTGATGGTCTTCACAACTGCTTCATTATTACCCACTCCGATCCTCCTGATTACAAAGTCGTTCATTATGACGGACGCAAAAAGTTCGACAATATTTCTATCCTAATTTCCCACCTGATACAGCACGCATGTATTACCTCCCCCGATATATTGCCCTGCACTAACCACGCACGGAGGGGGACGCCGCACGAGAGAAGGGCCCCACCATTTTTTTCTCCTCCGAGCACAAGAACAGCTTGATGCGAACGGGACGCCTTTTATTACCTACTTAAAGAAGTGTGTAAGTTTTTGCAGATCATTCGATACGTGCAGTAATTGCCAGTTTGTATGTCTTAACACTGGATGAAGTGTTAAAGAAATACTATCCGAGCGTTTCCCCGGTGTGTTGGTCCTTCTCGTGACCGTCTAAGTTTGTAAAGAGGATAATCTTGAAGCGTTTTATTTTTCAGGTGGCAATTTTTAATTCGTTGTTCTTCTTCCATCTTTCTCTGGCGATAAGAAAAATTATTAGTGATTTTTTTTCTTTTTTTTTTAGTTAGAAAGTCATTATGTAATTTTCTAATAGCATAATTTCATCATATATCTCGGTTCGAGTCTTTAATCTTCGCCATAAACATTGTAGTTCTTGCATTGAGGCACTAAAGTCTGCGCGTCCTCCTCTTGCAACAATGGACTGTAAAGCGACGACGATGATGACGACGACATCAACACAACACTTTTAACCCTTCAGTCCCCTTCAGTCACCAGTCACCTTCAGCATGACCCGCCTCCGCTCGTAAGTCAGCCATCCCTCTCCGCAGTGTCATCCCGCCTCGTATTTAGTGGTCCCGTCGTCACACTCCGCTGGCCGCCTCCCCACCCCGCCATTACACCCTCACGCCCGAGAATGATGTGAGGCTCCAGATCTCATATAACTTTGGCGAGGGGCTTTACACGGGCGTTTGGTGCCATGCGTTGATAATGGTGGGAGCGGCGTGAGCGTCTCTCCCTCTCCACGTCACTCCATTCGGTTTTATCTGCTGGAGTTTTGAAGTAAATTGCTCATCCGAGTGGTAATACACGTGCGTGGGGACTGTGCGAGACCCGACGCCACGAATTAATTGTTTTGTGGCTCAGCTGCAGTCAGGAGAGGGAAACTGGCGATGTTTTAGGGTGAGGATGCTGCGCGGTGAGACAGGAGGGGCATCCACGGGTGAGGGTGATGTGTGAGGGAGGTGCGGCGAGGGTGAGAGGTGAACCCAACTCGCCGTGACTCGCCCCCAACTGTTCAACTGCCGCCCGCCCACGATTCCCTTCCCCACACGCCCACCCACACCCACACCTACCTTCACCCTCGTGTCTTTCCGCACACTTGTTAGTACTCGGTGGACGGTCACTCACGTCCTCAGAGTCACGAATCTCCCTAAGGGCTGCATGACCTCCATCCTTCACTCTTCAACACGATGCTGTGAATAGAAATCATAAACTCATTCACGGAGTAAGTCATGCAGCGGGTGTATGAAGTGTATTATTCACAGTTCACTGGCCTCCTTCCCGTGCTGCATGGCTTATTGGTGTTTAGTCCTGCCTCGCCTTGCTCTCTCCCCAGTACCCTCGCAGCGTCTCGCCAGCCATTACGTCCCCAGCTGCATGCGTCTGTACCCAGCTGTGGCCTCCCAAACGTATAATGATATCATCCTTGGCGCTCATCAACACTAAACTTCCCCACCAAAGAAAACACACAGCTCAGGGGCGAGGAACTGGGCGGGGAGGGAACGCCACCGATGAATAGGTTTATAACGTCACTAAAGATGAGGCGGGGCTCCCTGCAGTGCCGCGCCGAACAAGTCATCAACCCCACCTTGGTCGACCCCAACACCTCCACTTCTGCAACCCCTCCCTTGCCAATACCCGCAGCTCCCCCTCCACCACCTCACCACCTCACCGACCAGCTGCCGCTCCGTTTGTTAATTTGGCAACCTTATGATTAGCTCAGTTTCTCCGGGGAAATTTCTTTTCGCTTCGGCCCCATGATGGGAACCTCCCCGACAGGAGACATGGGGCTGCTGCAGCGGACTAACGGCGGCGGGCACAGCTCCTGCTGCTGCACTTTTTCACTCCCTTGGTATCGGGGCCAATGGTTAATAAAAGAGGCTGAGATCCCGGATAACAGGGAAGCAGGCGGGGTTTATGACGGGGGTCGACTCGAGGTTCATCTGCATACAGGCCGGCCCCGACACGCTCCCCGAGAGGAGTTCGCTTGCTCAGAATAGGCGAGGTGTAAGATGGGATGCCGAGGATGATGACAAGAATGGTGATGATGGGCCTGATTATGGTGTTGGTGGTGATGGTTACTGTGCAGGAGACGGTGGCTGCGGCGGTGGAGGCGACGGCGAACATGTCGCGCTGATGGTGGTGCCCTCCGGTTATGGGACGAGGAGGGAGGCGGAGGCGGGTGGGATGGTGGAGGCGGAGGGGCTATAGTCAGTGTTTGGTATGGAGTGTGGCGATGAGAACAGCGTGTAGTCATGAGTGGAGAGTGAGGTGAGAGGGATGAGGGAGTGGTGAGGGAGGAGTGTGGCGGCTGCTACTGGTGTGACGAGGTAAAAGACGCGGCTGAGTACAACGCTCCCCTGAACGCAGTGCACAGCCAGTCTCGGGGATGAGGCCGCGTCGTTGCGTACCTCCCACTCCCACACAACACTGCGCCGCCACGTCAAGCTTAGTGGAGAGATAATCCCCGCGATGTACGTGCCCCTGACGCCTGTACTATGCTGCGTACCTCCTGTTCACAACACTGGTCACATATCTGGGTCTCCTATCACGCTTTACTGGAAAATCACTGAGTTACATATTATCTTTCAACACAGACTTTTCATAACTGAGAGGAATGCAGGTGTTGTGTAAAGTTAAAGTTACCTCTTTCTCACTACCTACTAGTTCTGTGATCCGCGAATGTTCATGAATAAAGTTACAATTAGCTGACCAATGTTTTTTATCTTTGCTTAATGAAACGAGTAAAATAACTTACCTGATCATCCAACGATATTATCAACATAAATCAAAAGCAAATTTACCTTAGCTGACACTTTGGCACCTACAATATAATCATCCTTCAGATCTCCAAATAATTACACATTTACTGCGTTACCAATGATTCTATACATAAAGGAACACAAGGTAAGAAGAAACAGTAGCAGACCTGTTGCCCCTTATAAGCCTGTTTGTAATAAGCTACACTACGAGTTTTTCAATCTGAAGAAAGATATGGAAGGTACTGAAGGAGAAAGCTGCACATTCGGTAAGTATTGGGTGGTGGGTATCCACATCAACTAACAGCGTACAGCCAAGTCACCCGTTTTCTCCCACAGGTAAAGCAGGACACAGCAGGTACCTGGCAGTGAATTAAGAGGTGAGGGTTGACCGGAGGAGGACAGGTGGGCGAGGGTGAGTGACAGCCTCGCCGCCCACCCTGCTGACCCACCCACAGTCTCAGTCGTCTACTCTTTCTGTACACTTTGCTCGCCTCACACCCACACCCTTCACCGTACGCTGTCCACCCGCCACCCCTCCCTCCACATTTTACCTTGTAGGTGAGTATATTTAAACACTAAATTAAATCTGCAGCGACTCGTTTCGCACGCGCACGTACACCACACACACACACACACACACACACACACACACACACACACACACACACACACACACACACACCAATACCTTGTATTTGCCATTATTTGTCTGCATGTGTGTACCTACTGGGCTGTGTTTCTGACATCGACAACTAATTTACTTCCAATCTTCGTTATGTATGCAAGAAACCACAGCGATTGACTTAAAAACTATGTAGACCAGGAGGTCCCTACATACAGACTGGAGGGACGTGGCAAAAGGACAAGTGCCTTCACCTAGTGTGACGTTAACAATCCATTTCATCCTACACGTCCTGCCCTCTGCCTCATCCAACCCAAGTAAGATACACAAGCCTCCCCAACACCAACACCACCATCACTCCCCTACCAGTGACCTGACAACTCCGTCCTAACACCCAGACCCTCTCGACACATGCGCGTGAGCAGAATGACCCACGAGCCATTAGTCACCTACAGGGGCGGACGGAGGCGCAGAAGGTGTCGAGGAAGGGTCACCTCCTGCCGACATTTAGGTGAGCACCGCCCTCAGCACAAACACACACACACACACACACACACACACACACACACACACACACACACACACACACACACACACACCACACACCCTTCCTCACACGTACAAGAAGAAATAGGTCGAAAGTCAATCTGTAAAGTCAAACTGTTTCTTTTTTCCTTTACATTCAGCGGCGTCCTGGTGACCTCGACCTTACGCCTTTGCCTTGTCTTGACCTTACGACCTCTACTCCTCCCCTTCTTGACCCCGCCCAGCCGCCCTCAGCCGCACCGCTACCCAGAAACACAAGGGGAAAAAAATACACATCGTAAAGGCAGAAGTTGCACTGGAGGGAGAAATCTTTTGCCTCAAGCTTGTTCTGCCTCACCGGTCACTACTGCTCTCACCGCCCTAACATGCACACCGGTAAATTTGTGTATGTGATTCCCAGTGTCTCCACGCCCGAAACCTGCAGCGTCAGTCGCGGCAGGACACGGTCTTAACGGACACTGAGACACTGAACAGAAAAATTACGATGTTTTCTCCCCCGCGTCTTGTTTTTCATGTTGTTCAGTTTCTTGTTGGTGAATGAGCAGGTGACAGTTGCCCCTCCCTTCCCCAGGTGTGTGTCTTGTTCCCGATCTCCTACCTGTCCTCCACTACCCTTGTTCATTGGTTTTTATCGTATTTTCCCTCTTTTATATACGTGTATCTTCAGTATCTCCTCCTCCTCTTCTCCCTCCTCCCCTGGTATCTGTTCTGAGGTATTCCTCTCATTATCATTCCTCTTCCTCCTCCCCCTCTTCATCATTCTCATCCTCTTTTTTTTTTTTTTTTTCCATCTAAATCATCCTCTTCTTTCCAACTCATGGCCTCGTTGTTGCAGGCGCCAAAAATCAATCTATCTCTCCTTCAGCTACGATTTCTGTCTCCTGATTTCACCGCCTCTTTATCTAATGCATTTTAATAACAATAAATACTTGTTGAAAATAGAATAAAAGGAGTCTGCTTATGTGTTACTGCTTGAATATTGTCTCAGTGCCGTGTTATTATTAACCTCGAAACCGTGGTGTATTTTCCTTCACCACAATAATACTCGAAGGGTTAAGAGGAATCCGAAATTTATGGGTGAAATATTAATAAACCTCAAGAATTCCACGACTTTCATTATTCCTCCTCTTTCTTTTCTCTTCTCCAGTGCCTTCTCGTTTTCCTCCATGGTCATCTCCTCCTCCTACTCCTTATCCTCCACCACCACCATCACCACCACCACCACCACCTCCTCCTCCTCCTCCTCTTCTCTCTTCCTCCTCTTCCTGCTCTTACACCTTCTCCTCTCCTTTTGGGCTTTCTTAGTTTCGTGTAACATTAGAATAAAATCTTTTACAGCAATTTTCATCCCTGTTATCTGCTCCATCTTGGCTCCTCGCTGCCCGTCTGCCCCTCCCGGCGATACCTCCCGCCTGCCTGCCCATTCCTCATCCCCGGTGCCTCCCTAACAGGCGGGGCCCCAGTAGCCAGACAGGCGTGAGTGACGGGCGCCCACCCCAACCCAGTCCCCTGACACCCTATGCTGATATACGGGACTAAAGCCTTCCCTCCTTCCCTGCCTCTCCCTTACCCTTACCCAGCCCCTTGCCCTTCCTATCCCTCGCCTTTCCTCTCCTTTCTTGCTTCCTTCCTTCCTTCGCACAGGTGATCTCTCTCTCTCTCTCTCTCTCTCTCTCTCTCTCTCTCTCTCTCTCTCTCTCTCTCTCTCTCTCTCTCTCTCTCTCTCTCTCTCAACTCTTACTTCTCATCTTTGTTGTTATATTTTGTGTTGTTGTTCCCCTTATTTTATCTCTCTCTCTCTCTCTCTCTCTCTCTCTCTCTCTCTCTCTCTCTCTCTCTCTCTCTCTCTCTCTCTCTCTCTCTCTCTCTCTCTCTCTCTCTCTCTCTCTCTCTCTCTCTGGGCAGCGTGGGTGGGCAAGGTCAAGGGTCTTGTTGACTTGCACAGGTTTTGGTGAAGGAAATTTCAACTCCATGGCATCTGCTTTTCGAACTTCACCTAACGTGTCTAGGCTTCTTTTTTCCTCTGCATGTGTGAGTGAGTACGTGTCTGTGTCTATTTGAGCTTTAGAGGCACGCGTGTGTATTAAGTCGTCTGCGGTGGTCCGGTAAGGGAGAGCAATGGATTTATAAGGGGAGGAAGAGTATGGGAGGTGGTGGCGATGACGGGTGCGGTCAAACGATTTCCTTGCCTCCCGTCTGCCTGGCTGGGACGTGCGCGGCGTGGCCGTGTGGCAGGACATGTGTTAATGGAAGCACTCCAGTTTCTCCGGGCAAGGTGATCGATCCGTGGCACGTGTGTACAGCTTGGAGCGACGGTTTGAGGTTAGTCCTGTAGTGTCTGTTTGCTTGTAATGATCATGTGTTTGTTTGCTCTCTCTCTCTCTCTCTCTCTCTCTCTCTCTCTCTCTCTCTCTCTTTGGTTTATGCATTTTATTTTACATAACAATAATATTTCATAGAGATTTAAGGTATTTCTATAATCGCACCACAATGAATAAAAACAATTGTTTCGAAAAGCAAGAAGCTCCTGGTGATGTGAGGAGAGAGAGAGAGAGAGAGAGAGAGAGAGAGAGAGAGAGAGAGAGAGAGAGAGAGAGAGAGAGAGAGAGAGAGAGAGAGAGAGAGAGAGAGAGAGAGAGAGAAAAGAGAGAGAGAGAGAAGAGAGAGAGAGAGAGAGAGGAGAGAGAGAAGAGAGAGAGAGGAGAGAGAGAGAGGAGAGAGAGAGACGGACAGACAGAAAAGATATATACATATATATATATATATATATATATATATATATATATATATATATATATATATATATATATATATATATATATATATATATATATATATATTATATATATATATATATATATATATATATATATATATATATAATATATAATATATATATATATATATATATATATATATATATATATATATATATATATATATATATATATATATATATATATATATATATATATATATATATACATATATATATATATATATATATATATATACATATACATACATACATACATACATACATACATACATACATACATACATACATACATATTTACATATATACATGCATACATACGTACATACATACAGCCAGAAAAGCATTACGAGCAGATACACTGAAAAAGTAACCGTAAAAATGACCTGAGCTTCAGTCCAACACACACACACACACACACACACACACACACACACACGACTCGAGACAAAGAGCGGCAAGTGTTTCGATGCGCTTTGATGAATCCTCACTCACCGCATCGGATTATCGGGCACAAGTCTCAATAGCTGAACTGCCGCGGCTCCAGAGACGGTCACACACTTCGTCCTGCCCAATGGATCACTTTGCTGCTCGTGGCGTGAACGACTCGGGGCTGCATGACACTCCTTCACGTAATGCCGCAGGGTGTGTGTGTGTGTGTGTGTGTGTGTGTGTGTGTGTGTGTGTGTTAATGCCGTGCAGTTTCTCATGGAACGTGCCACCGCCAGGAATGTTAATTATACCTGAGTGAGGCAAAACAAGTGGTCCTGGGGAGTCGGGGTGTATTAGGTGTATTAAAACTGCAGGTGACTAAGGAGCAGTGGCCTGGGGGTGGTGTGTCAGAAGGACGTGGCCTCCTATACACGTGAGCAATGAGGGGTGGATGAAATAGCTGCCTCGTCTGCCTCAGTCATAAGAACATAAGAACATAAGAACATAAGAAATAAGGGAAGCTGCAAGAAGCGACCAGGCTTACACGTGGCAGTCCCTGTATGAAACACTCCTACCTATTTCCACCTATCATCCCCATCCATAAACTTGTCTAATCTTCTCTTAAAGCTCTCTAGTGTCCTAGCACTAACTACATGATTACTGAGTCCGTTCCACTCATCTATGTTCCACTCATCTAAAAAGTCACAGAAACTCTCAATATATCTCTGCCTCGCCCTCTCTGACCCGGTCCCCCGCCCCTCCCGTCTGGCAAATGCTCGATCACGGCTGCAACTCATTTCCTCTGTGGAGTTTTATGAGCACAGTTGACCGTCCATTTTACATCACTCAAGGAGAAGCGCCCCGCCCATCCTGCCGCCCGTAACGCAAGGAGGAGGTGATGTTGATTAAGTGGCGTCGAACAGCGGTCCAATGCAAGCCAGTCAGCCAGTCAGCCAGTCAACAAGTGGCGGGACAAATAAAATGCAGCAAAAATACCTCGCACATAAGAGCGATGCATGAATACGCTGAGTCGCCATGAATTTTTCCCAGTCACTATCAATTCTACGCCGTCACCGTGAATTACATTAAATCATCGCTAATTGTACCCTGCCACTCGGAGTTTTATCCATTTTCTGATACCTAATAGACTCGCTCCACCTACGACACTGCCAAGTCAATCCTGCCTCGCCAATCCCGCCGTGTAAATGCCCTGGTAAGGTGTATTTGCTGAGGGAATTCCTAACCATATACGCGTTTTTCTGCACAGGAGTTTTTCTCATTTAGGGCGAACACGAAGCGCCACCTACACTTAATGCAACGAGACACAAAAAAAAATCAATTCAAGGTACATACATAGAATCTGTTGCGTCACATTCACAAGTTGGTGCTCGCCCACGCAGCGGTAATCGATTTAGGGAAGATAATCAAAGAACTAACGAACAAGTACTGCAGTCCCCGAGTTGAGGTTTCGGATACAGGACGGAGACCCAGTCCACATTAATTCAATCCAATTCTCATAATTCCTTTCTGTCAGTAACGTATCTCATCGGCAGCAAATAAATTCCTCCTGACCTTGAGTTCCCCCTACTAGTGGAGAGAAGATGGGAGTGTGGGCGGGGCGCGAGGGAGGCCTCTCAGGCGGGGGGATGAGGAGGGAAAAGAACCAACACTGGAGGGGAATTTAGAGGATGGGAAAAAAAATCAAGCGAGTGAGGGAAGAAGAGGGAGATTAGAAGCTTAAAAAGAGAGGATAAGGAGTATTAAAGCGCCGGATACACAGACAGACGACGTGGTGGCTAAAACTACACAGCATTAGTTATGAATACAGATGTTGTGTGATATGAATTATGGATACACAACAGAAAAAAAAGAGGATAAATGACAGGGAAAGTAATACATTTACTTAGAGAAGACGGACTACAGTGATGATTACGACGAGAGAGAGAGAGAGAGAGAGAGAGAGAGAGAGAGAGAGAGAGAGAGAGAGAGAGAGAGAGAGAGAGAGAGAGAGAGAGAGAGAGAGAGAGAGAGAGAGGAAAGAAGACAAACTCCAAGGCCTTTTAGATCATCACTTGCTATCCAAAGAGGAAACAGGTGGAACCTCCATGGACGCGCCTACATATGGAGTTGCTACCTCCTCCTCCTCCTCCTCCTCCTCCTCCTCTTTGCAGTACCCGTTCACTCATAACTCTGACGCATCTTGACTGGTCTTTACAGTTCCTTCTCGCCCTAATCGCCTTCCAGCTGGTCCTTGATAGTGCATTTCACGGGTTATGAACATGTAGCGTCAGGCGGCGCACCCCCCTCCCCCCAGGGCTCCTCCTCCCACTGGCCTGCTAGCTAAGCCCTGGGATCACGACCCGCACGGATAACTGGACTGGAGACTTTCAAGGTGGACACATGGAAGTAATATATGAAAGAGGATCGCATGGGTGTTTGTAGATAGCGGAAAATGGTAGACGTATCAGTGATTCTCGGGCGCCATGTGTGTGCTACTAAAGGCTATTTCTAATATATACAATAAGAATGGTATTAAGTCTAATTGGAAATCTTGAAGTGCAAGTACAAGAAAGTTAAGGACTTCAGAGCACCTTGTAAAAATCAACCCCTAAGATAGAAAACGCAAAAACAAATTTAAATAAAAATAAAAAAAGATTTATTCCCAACTAGTCACTTGGCATCTGTTCATGTGTTTGCTCTCCTTTCCTTACCTCGCCCAAGGAAGTAACGCCATCGTATCACTGCTGTCTCTCCCTCAGCGGCACTAAGTCAGGCAGGCACGGGCCCGTCATAGCTGAGCCACCAGCCATGCACAGAGCAGACAACCCTTGCGTTCAGCGACTGGGACTCACCCTCGGGCCTGACGCAGTAATATCCCGGCATTCATGGAGATTATTCTTCCCTTTATCACACGACAACCTTGCTTAAGGGTCACAGACTTTAAAGAGGAACAAACTGAACAACCAGACTGTCTAGTGTGCGAAGATTAGTTACATGCAAAAGAGAAAAAGAAATCTTATGCGCGCGCGCGCACACACACACACACACACACACACACACACACACACACACACACACACACACACACACACACACACACACACACACACACACACACACATACAAGTTCATGCACCTTTTAAGCTGCAGCTCTTTCTAAACTTCATTTGTTAAAGACACAAGAAGCACGCAGCACTATCTTAGCCCACGTGCATTAAGACCGAAACTCCCCTTCAGTACCCCCTGCTTAATCCAACTCTTGAATAATATTTTTTTTTTTTTTTTGCGGTGCGTGTGTCCTTCCTACGCTAAGCCGACTTAATACTGGTGCGCCGCGTACGATTATCACTTCTGGCTAATTCCCCAGGAGAGAGTGACCAATGGCCGCTGGTGATCGCAGGTGACGCGGGTCTAAGGCTGTTGGGAGGACATGGAGGGTCTGTGGGGCTAGTTAGGGTGGTGGAGGGGTAGGGAGGACCTGGTGGCGAGCTGACCACTCCACCTCCGCCCTTATCAAGATGGCTGGCCCGTCACAAAGCCCACACGGAGCTTCTTAATCAAGCATGCATCTTAACACTGCCAGGAGCCGAGCCTGACTTTCAATTTTAAACGCTTGATATTAATCCCAAGACCTTTCCTCCCACACACATATACACAAGGAAAAAAAAGTAATGATAATAAAGCCGCTGCAGTTTTGGACTCTATATTAAAGATAGCTGCAATAAAACGCTATGGAACTTCCTCAGTGATACTCTTCTTTATAATAAAAACTTAATTTATTTTTCTGAGATAAATACTTCGTGGCTAGCAAATGTCAAAGGACGACAAATAAAAGCATGAAGCAATAGTCTCGAATGGTATCAAGACCATCACCGCTCTACAGCACCTCCACAATCTTCACCATCACCACCACCACCACCACTACCCCCACCACGCCGCCGGTCACACCCACCTACAAGAGGCTGAGATCAGATAGTCCGTCGCCGCCGCAAGATTATCAAGAAATCAGACGACAAAGACCGATATTTTAGTCAGGTAAAGAGGACGGCGAGGCGGTGGGGACGCGCCGCCAAATATACCGCCGCGCCCTCCAATATTTCACGAGCATTTCCGATGCAAATTACGTAACTCCAATGTCGCCTCCAACATCGAACAAATTATGAAGTTATTCGAAGGAGCGCGTCGTTGCGGTGATCATTCTCTGCCACACCCTCCTGCCCCGATAATTCCACAGAGATGAGGTTGTCTCTCAGGGGACACACCACAGACTGTCCTTATGGGGGTGCGAGGCGGGGCCGTGCGGGGCTGCAGGACAGGGGGGTGGAGCATGAGGGCAGCGTAAGACAGTCTTGGCAAGGGAAAAGTAAAGCTCTACACTACACCAGTTCTGCACGCATTTGTCTCTTGCACGAACATGTATATAACCTTTTGTTTGCCCAAAGAAAAACGAATCATAGTTCTACATTTTCTGGACCGTTCTTGGTCTCACCGTGAAGCAGTCAGTGTAAACAGCAATTATTCTACTGGCCTAATGTGACCTGGCAGTCGAGAAGGTCTTGATACCTACTGAGACCTGGGCAGCGCGACGACAAACACCCACTCAAGCTAGCACCATCATGTGAACTTAATGAAAAGACCCTCTCTTGTAACTATTATTTGGATAAGTGCGCGAAAGACACACACACACACACACACACACACACACACACACACACTACTGTCCCACAAGAAACAAAGCGTGATGCTCTTCTCCCCAGAGTCATGCGTGACTTCCGCAGGTCCCAGGTGTCACTCCTCCCTCAAGGTCCTCTTCTCCCTGTCTCTCCACATTACTGGGAAAGAGAGAGAAAAAAAACGCACAGCTCCTAATCCTCATATTTCTACTCGCGTGATTACTAATTTCCCTCCACCAACAGGCCTCGGGGACACCTGTACGCCTCGTCGCCTCACGCAGGTGTCGCTGGTGGTCTACTTCAGGAGCAAGACGTCCACTACAAGCGCCTTAGAAGGACCTAGCTCGGGTCCATTGCATCCCCACCCCTCTCCCTCGCCTCACCTCACCTATCATACATCATCACCACCACAATTCTCCGTGGCAACACTTCATGCCGGCGGCGCAGGCCTGACGTGTGCAGGGGTGTGTGAAGGGGGTGAGGGGAGGGCAAACGGCGAGAATGAGTGAATTAACAACTGAAGGAAGCAAAATATAGTGAAGGTGGCCGCACGCACTGGAGAATGAGCGTGTGATGAAGGCGGCAACAAAACGTGGCGTGAGGAGAGGGCAAGACAGAAAGGAGACAAAGCCAAGATGGTGAGAGTTTAAATCTTACAGGTAAAGCTGAGGCAATGAGCTGGCTGTGTAGCGAAGGCTTATTTGAGGAGGTGTAGTGTAGTGCCAGTGAGTAGTGGCGGTGTTAGTTTTGGCGATGGTGGTGCAGGTAAACAAAGGACTCTCCATTCCCAGACAAGCCGGTGTCAGTGAGGCGCCCCCCTCCTCCCCACCCGCCATCACCCACACGCCCTCCAGCCCACCCCGGCCTGCTAATAAACCACTCCAGCAACTTCCTCCGTCTCCTCCACCCTCGGCTCGTTTACTTGAGCTAATGTAATCAAATATTTACCTCATCCCTCTGTACAGTATTTATCTCCTCGCCCGGGGTTCACCTTCATGCTAATGAGCCGCTGGAAGACAAAACTATACAGAAGGAGCTTCGGCGTTCCCTTCAGGGCACTTTTGGGGACGGGGCGGCGGGGAATGGTAATGTGAGAGGTGAGAGTCTCGGAGGGACACCGCGAGGAAAAAAAAAAAAAAACAAGGAAAACTGATAAAGAAAAAACAGGAGTTTTCCTTGACAGGGACACTTCGAAATCTCCTCGACCTTCATGAGAACTGTGCACAGCCTGGTCGACCACCTCACCCAGGTATCCTTAGGTGACCACCTCTCAACAGCCGACAGTCAGGTGAGCCCGGCAGGTAACGCGGAGGAGCGGGGGGGGGGGCGGCAGGGCGTGCAGCAGGCGGCGGAGGTATTGCTCTAACGAGGTAGTGTCAGAGCGGTGGGCGCTTTACAAGCCGGCCGTCAGCTTGCCATTAGAACAGGGCAGCGAGTCTGGCCGCAAGGTGGTAATCTAACCGACGATTTACCTAAGTGGTCGAACCATATGTCAGGGGATAATGAGCCTTGTGTCCCGGTGTGTGGCGGGTGGAGGACTTAGGCTGCGTTTCGTGCGGGTTCCACACTTGTTCCAGAACCAAGTTAAAGAAGGCGCTAAGTTATACAGTGGTGTAATAGCTTGGTTAACTAGGATGATATACGGACGTGCTGTGTTAATCCTTCGCTCGGTTATCCAGGCTGCTTTATGTGCATCCCTCCACCTCTCCTGACCCCTCCACAGCCCCTCACTCCACTCAGTGAACGCTCCACCTCGCCCTTGACCTCTGCAGTGGAACAACAAAAACACTGTTACTTTTCGCCGAGGAGAAGAAGACACACAAGAAGTTAGTGTGGGTTGCTGTCTGAGCCGCGGGGGGGAGAAGGAGGAGAGCGCCGGCGGAGCATAGAGTGAGGGAGACACCCTGGCGGGACGTGAGGTGTGGGAGAGGCACCGCAGCGGCTGAATAAGTGTGAGGCAAACACGAGTGCGGTGCTGTTAATGTGTTTTCTTACACCCGGCCCTGACGCCCCTTCGCCGCCACAGGGACGTAAGCAGCACCCAAGCCTCGTTCACGCCACCGAAGTCAAGGCTTATGGCGGGGCGGCGAGGCGCTAGGAGGGAGGGACCCACTTGGAGCCTCATGACAAAGGAGAGTGTTCGTGTAGCATCGAGGGTAGATTCAGAGAGAAATGATAATGAATGACTGAATAAATCAACCATTTAATAAAGCTAATGGATACAGAAAGAAGCAATGATAAATCTGCCACATAGCAGACTTGCTGGATAAATAAAAACAAGGAGGCGGTGAACCATACAGCACCAAGACTCCTGTGAGAGACACTTTCCAGGTCCACACCCATGTCTTCCCCGCGCGAAACAAGAGTCACGTTGCCTCTCACACTCAAGATTCAATACATTTACCTCTTCTTCTCTTACTCCTCCAAAAAAAGAAAAAAAAAGTCCCTCAGGTAAATTCAGCAAACACCACCACTGCTCACCTTCAACATAACAACAAACGCCTGCACGACCTAGCGGTGCGGGGAGCTAGGCGCCCCTGGAGGCTACAGATGTGCGCTGGACGGTCAGGTGCAGGAGGGTGTGAGGGAATCAGGCGCAGGAGGTCGCGGCTCACACAAAGGCGCCTCTCTGGGCCTGACTGGCATGAGATGTTCAATGGCAACGGTCGTAAATGCCCTTAATGTGGTGACTGTCAGTTCGCATGATAAATCGCTCGCCGTCTGGACTCTGCAAAACTCACTCAATTCTCCAGTCACGCCTTGCCACATTAATCATGCACCAAAAATCCATTGTTTTTAACGCAACCGGTAATTTTGTAGTCCAATTGCAACTGCAGGAGTGTTTCGGAGTATTTTTTCGCGTCATAAATAAGAGAATAGTTTAAATTTCATTACGAGGAGGAGTCTTAATGGAGGCGGGGAAGAAGTTAACTTTTACCGGCAAAACCCACACTGGTTAATGCGCCTAATACGTATCGGGCTCTTCTGTGTCTCCTCAGCAGACCTTCTGAGGAACAGAGTCATCTCACAAGTCAGTCGTAAGTGGCGGCCTCGGCGGGCAATAATTCTAAGCTCCTGCAAAACCTGGTGCCTCTATTCCCTCCCGCACTCCCTCTCTCCCTGTCTTTCCTTCCTCCAACCGAGCGCAGGCACGACCGACGCCACACAGCCCACTGTCGAAGCTGAAGTTAATGGTTTGTCATCGCCCACAGCACTCACCTTCCCCCTCCATCCCGATCCCTCTCTCCCTCCCTCTCTACTTCCACCTCACGCCAGCTGGACAAGTACAACTGCGGCTTTCATTAAGGTTGCTTATTGTACTGATTCCTATTAAGAGCCTGGGTCGTGTTCGCTCAGCTCCTACACGGCAGTAGATCAAGAAATGTCAGAAGCCCGGAATGGTTTTCGCCGTCCTGACATTTCGCAATTCAAATACACGTGCACTCTACGAGGGAATTATACACCAATTAATCGCAAGAGAAAAAAACTACCGTGTGGTCAAGTATTCTTTGTTCTAGAGTAATTTTTTAATAATTAACAAGACTCTGGAGACTGACAGTTTCACCTTTTCAAGCAAGAAGGTCATCGTACCACTCGGTGCTGAAAAAAATAAACTACCGTCTGTAAATGTAGTTGTTTTTATGGTACTTATCAACAATTGATTACAGGCATGTTTTAATAAGGTACTAACGGCCCAGGTGGCTCTCCCTAAGGAATCCACCTGCAGGCAAGTATAGCGGCAATATAAAGATTACTTTCGCGTTTGTATTAAATTTATTTCTTATACCATTTGTATTATAAAAACAATCCCATCTTTTTCCCGTCACCAGCAAAGCCACGGGCCAGCAATCGAATCCGCTGCACCACAAGTCTCAGGAAAGGGAGCTTCGGCTTCTGAAAAGCACTGAACCTCACGATGGATTTCAGGAAGTATTGCACAGTTGTGTTAGCACTTGACAGCCAGGTGTTGGTGTTTGCAGGCTTGTTACGAGTTCACATCGGAGGTTTAATGGGTAGGCGCTTTGCATAAAAAGGTTTCAACACGTCATGCCTCTTCCTCATACACGTGTGAGCCCTTTAACATCACGCATAAAATGAGATCCTTCCCAACAAAAGCGACCCTTACGAGTGTGTATAATAGGGTTTATTTTCACCTTAGCCTTGATGGTTGTCTACAGCCAGTCACAGCAGGAGCTTCATGCACCTCGTCACATGACTGAAACTGCGCTTTACCGGAGCTGACCAGCCTGATGCAGCGATTACGGCTCATATGTCCCGAGGCAGTAGAGTCCACGGCGGGAAACAATGTCCGGAAAACTGAGCCTTAGAGAGCAAGTTCATAAATTAGGAATGAGTGGCGTGCGATGCTTCACACAACTCCCCAGTTACCACAGCAACACCTGCCTCTTCCCTCCTGCCACGGAGCCTCAGATGAACATGATCCAGCTCCTCACCAGGGCCGGATCCGCGCCCTTCGTGCCGCCCACCCTCGACATCAGCCCACATCAGGCAATCGTATTCGTGCATCTCACAGTCCTGAGTCTCTCTCAAGCAAACTCTAATTATGGCGCGGGTCGGCGATGCCTTCCATTCCTGGCTGTCTCGGGGCTGAGGGTGGAGTGAGTTCAGTGCTCGTCGGGAGTGTTTATACATCGCACCGGAGTCTGACTGCCGGCCAGATGTTATCTCGCTGCCATCACCCCGTGGGAGCTGCCAGTGCCCCCGCCCTTCTCCACCCCCTCCCTCACCCTCACCCCGGAGAGTACTAATGATCTGAACGCCTGCTCCTGCTGCTTCCCGGCGGGTGAGTCCCGGGAGGGCGGCACGAGGGGCCGCAGGGAAGCTCTTCATATAAAAGGGGTCCTGATCGCTGAGTGCAACATGCATATATGCACCGCCCCGGCCATGCATGCCACTATTTGCATAATTCAGATGCAAGCTGTTGCCGCCATTTTAAGATTGTCTTTAATCCCACAGAGGAATTTGCATCCCCAGAAGATCCTCACGTATGCAAAAGGCCACGAAGGGCCGCAGGGAGGCCTGTGTGGCCAGACCGCTGCAGGGGGGTGGAAGGCGGTGCGTGAACAAAGTATAAATCAGATGTAAATGTAGCAAGATCAATGTAACTTTGGCCTGTGGTGCTGACAGTGAGGGTACGGCGCAGAGGCGGCCCGCAGGCGTGTCCAGCTGGGGCAAGAATGGCGTAAAGTGCGAGTGTTTGTTGTGTGGAAGGAGGGAGGCTGACCGGGGCGTCCCAAGGCACGGCGAGGGGCAGGCAAGCGAGCCGTGACCGAGGACTTAAGTCACTCCTCAAGCAGCCTTGCCAAGAACAAAACTTTTAATCTTGAGATTATTCTTATCTATAATGTAAGTGGTGGAGAACTGTGGAGCGTTCATAAGTGTGTTATAATACAGAGTAATTTTTGTGAATGGAGGGAGAGTGTAAGTGTTGTGAGAATGTAAGGCGATATGCAGGATTTGTAAACATGCATAGGAAATGGATATGAGAGACAGACAGACAGACAGCGAACGAGCGAGCGAGCAAGCGAGAGAGAGAGAGAGAGAGGAGAGAGAGAGAGAGAAAGAGAGAGAGAGAGAGAGAGAGAGGAGAGAGAGAGAGAGAGAGAGAGAGGAGAGAGAGAGAGAGAGAGAGAGAGAGAGAGAGAGAGAGAGAGAGAGAGAGAGAGAGAGAGAGAGACATAAATCTAGAAAATTAAAAAGAGAACAATGCTAACAGTAAGTAAACAACAAAAGAAAAAAAAAACGACAAGCGAAAGTAAACTTACCACCACCACCACCACCACCACCACCATAACCATCCACACCACTACCACCACCACCACAGCAACAACAACAACAACAACAACAACAACAACCACAGCACTTTCCAAACCGCTCCCTTTACGTACATACTCCCTCGTCACCATTACCTTTCCCTCCTCCTCCTTTGTCACTCCTTCACTGCAGCAACGCGAACACCAAGCAAGTTCCGAGCGGCGGCACTTGCACACTGGGATGCGTTGCTCAAGTCTACGTAAGAGGTAACAAGGCAGTCACGTCCGTCCGTCCCTCTCTACCATTAACTAAAGGGCTCTTGAGACAGCGGACACGAGACCTAATCACTGCAAGCATATAATAACCTTCTTTTTTTTATCACTACACACGTCTTTCGGGTTTTAAATTGCCTATGATTGTTACTTGATTATCAACCCTTTATCTTTTTTTTTATCTCTCTCTTTTTGATAAGTTATTTTCAGTTGACTGTCATTACTTGAACTGTTAGTCTCTCTCTCTCTCTCTCTCTCTCTCTCTCTCTCTCTCTCTCTCTCTCTCTCTCTCTCTCTCTCTCTCTCTCTCTCTCTCTCTCTCTCTCTCTCTCTCTCTCTCTCTCTCTCTCTCTCTCTCTCTCTCTCTCTCCTCTCTCTCTCTCTCTCTCTCTCTCTCATACACACACACACACACTGATATAAAGAAAAAAAAAACCTGCCTTACTCCACCTGTATGTGATATTCAATAACCTCAAAGATGTAGCAATCTATTAAGGCCTTGATTCCGGCTTTCAGAGATACACGTATACGCATAAAAACCTCATTCAGGCAAGATGTATAAAAAATAAAACATGTAAAGAGATGATTTGGCGAGAGTCTGGTTTGTGGTGAGACTCGTATAAGCTGAAGATGAGCTCCCATTTGATGCAGGCGGATTTTTTTTTTCTCTTTTTTTCCCCTCCCTTGGCTCACTATTATCGAGACATCTCCAGTCCTTGAGTCATTTGTCGATCAGCCTGAATACATCCATCTGTCTTCATCTGATTTATAAATGTAATGATCAAGTCAACCACGTTTTTTTTTTTTTATATTGTTACTTTTTTTTTTTTCCTTTCTCTACTTAACATTCCTTCTCTCCTTGTGCATCTTCTTCCTCCTCCTCCTCCTCGTCTTCTCTCTCCTCCAGCAGTCTCCTCCTGTGCACGGGAGTTGTGGTGATTGGTATCTCCCGAACACCACAGTCGCGCCCTCAATAAACTTGTGTACAAAGTGAGGTGACCACATCACTAGCACACTCCCACCTCCTCCTTCTTATTCCTCCATATTCTCCTCCTCTCATCCAGCTCCAGACAAGGTGGTGGTACTCCTCCACCTCCTCCTCTTCCTCCTCCTCCTCCTTAGGTTTACCGACCCCGGAAGCCGTGATTGCCATCCTTGCCTCTGCCCGCGGATTAAAAGATATCTCCGAGTTCCTCCGATGAGTTATTGACAAGTCGTGAATTACTCTCAACGTGGAACCACATTCGCCGGAAACCCACAATTCAGTCACAGCGGTGGACGAAGGCTCTCCTCCTCCTCCTTTTTCATGCGGGCTCGCCACTCGCCACTCGCCGCCCGTGTAGGAGGACTAGCACAGAAGCGGCTCCTCCGGCACGGCGCAGGAGGAAGCCCGCGCCGCGACCCACTACTTTTTACCACACGTGATGGTCGGGCTTGTCTTATATACGAGCATTTACATTTGCCTCCAGTTGAGTACTCAGTTTCCAGTAGCGGCTAGTCGAGTAGTCCGGCAGGCAAAAAATAAAAGGCGGGCGAGGTGTGGCGCCCCAGGACGCATCTCACGCGAATGGTACCAATCAGCGATAAGGAATCAAACCGCTTGGGCACCAGTGATAAGTTAACCTTGTGGTAATTGGCTGGTATCTTGGCGGACCCGTCTCGGGGAAGTGAGTTAGGGAAGGTGTGATCCTCATTAACAAGTCCAGACCACTTTTTTTGCGTTCTTTCATGTGGCTTTTGAAGTAAAGAGAGAAAACTGCGGGTTTCGTCGCCGACAAGTCTGTTCCACTGAACACAAATATGACTTGCTGTTTAAAGGGAAATAAGATGTTGATGAGCGGAGCTAATCTGATGACTGGTGAAGAAGCAACAAGTCCCCTGTTTTTCTCTATCACTACCATCACCCCTACCCATCCCTCCCCTCCGGAGCTTTACCCTTCCCGCGTCGCGGTCCCGGCAGGAAGGAGACGTTCCCGCTGCTCACTTAGCACGGTTGCAACTCACGCACTAACCTGGAAAAAGAAAATTGTACATGAGTTACATGCACAATGCAATGGCTCCGATGGACATCACTTCATGGGAAATAAAAAGTTAAAAACAAAGCAATATATATATATATATATATATATATATATATATATATATATATATATATATATATATATATATATATATATATATATATATATATATATATATATATATATATATATATATATATATATATATATATATATATATATATATATATATATATATATATATATATATATATATATATATATATATATATATATATATATATATATATATATATATATATATATATACACACACACACACACACACACACACACACACACACACACACACACACACACACACACACACACACACACGAGTATATAGTTCTTTAAAGATGATAAAGAGAGGAGGAATACAAACATACAAAATATGAAAACGTAATCATATTCCTTAAAATCTGTCAAGGAGAAGACATACAGCAACACATCAGCCTTGCCCGGTCATCCACTGCTGAGCGGGACATGCAGGCGGCGTGGGGAGGCGCGAGCTGGTATTGTCTCGGCGAGGAGGTGCCGCGAGGCGCTTCTTGGGCCGAGGTGGGTGCGGGTCGACCATTACCGGCATTACTCATGATTTACGGCGGGATTGCAAATTGCCGGAGCCTCTGCCTTCGCTGCGACCCGTATACGGCGGCAGCTGGTTGGTTATCTCTCGGTAAAGCGCCGCGGTAAGAAACATGCCAGGTAATAACAGAGCCAGAGCCAACATTAACACTCGACAGAAACAGCCGCTGCCGTAGAATCAATAATAGCAGAAGTTGTTTTACCGCTATGAAAAACTCCTGAGGAATTCTCAACGGCAGCTGCGAAGTGTGTCATGGGCAGCGACTTACGAGACGAAGAAACGTTACTGCGGAGATGTAAAAAAAAATAGATAAATAGATAGATAGATAGATGGAAAATAGATATATTACGAGATGGGTAGATAAATAAATACAGATATGTAGATAGGTAAATAGACAGACACAGTAAAATACAGATAGACAGATGGAGAGAGAGAGAGAGAGAGAGAGAGAGAGAGAGAGAGAGAGAGAGAGAGAGAGAGAGAGAGAGAGAGAGAGAGAGAGAGAGAGAGAGAGAGAGAGAGAGAGAGAGAGAGAGAGAGATGCATGGATATACTCATAAACATTATATGAATTGACAAATATAAACGACAAATAATCTCGTACATATAATTCTGAGATGTTTGTCTGTGTGTGTGTGTGTGTGTGTGTGTGTGTGTGTGTGTGTATGTGTCAGTGTGACCGCAGATTCGCGCCATGAGCTAATGCTATCGACAGTAGCATCAGTGTTTGAGGAGCGTCAGTGGGCAGCAGGGAGGAGTGCTGATGGGTGAAGCTTGTAGGAGACACGCGAGGAGGAGCGAGAAACATGAAGGGAGGAGCATCTGGGCGGGAAAGGGAGAAGATATAAGCGGGAGATCGTGGGACGGGAGGAGATTCCGAACCAGAAGGGAGTGAGGCGAGGCGGGAGGGAATAGGATGAGTGCATAAGGGGGAGGATCAAAGCGGGAGGTGAGGCCGTGGGGGAGGGAGAAGGACTGGAATGGGAGGGCGTGGGAGTTATCACAATAAAGTAATGCAATGAGAGGCGTCGCTGATCCAGACTCCGGCCCCCTGCAGTCCACCACACGCCCCTCCCTGAGACCTAAACACACACACACACACACACACACACACACACACACACACACACACACACACACACACACACACACACACACACACACACACACACACACACACACACACACACACACACACACACACACAGGTCCACGCAGCGTCTCAAGATCACTACCATAACAGCCTGAATTCAGTATGCATTGCCCCAACTGGACTCATGCATGGCGGGTGGGAAGAAAGAGGGAGGGAGGGAGGGAGGGAGACAAGAGACAGAGAGACGACGCATCCCAAAGTCACGTGTCATTTATTAAGAAAGACTCCTTTTTATTACGACTCCCTCCCTCTCGGTCGCTCACTCGCTCGCTCCGCTTTCCGCCGCCACCGTGACCGCCTATTGTTACCCTCCAAGATAACATTCACAACCCCGACAATACGAGACTCGGCGTCCACGGAGGGAGCAGAGTGACGCAGACCCCACAGGCTCTCCCTCGTGTTTCCCAAGCCTGTTTCACGGTGGCGTCTCATCTGATAGCCAGACTTGCAATATGGTTAAGATGCAGTACGGACAAATCTCCACCCTCCCTCCCTCCCCTTCCCGTCCCATCTTTCCTCCTCGCCTACCTACCTTCTTCGTCCAAATATATTAATGGGATTTATATATGCGTATAAATTTAAATCACATTGTGCAAGGATGAGTCCCGGGATATAATGATGCTATCTAAATTTATAAACCAACTTAAATGTATTCTCTTCAGACGTCATAAAGTACGGAGCACGCCGGAGATGTTTGCTACCAGACTTTCGACGTTAAAGTGTACGGACGAGATTAGTTTCAATATAATGGTAAGCCACAGCGTTGCTCCCGGACACTCGAGGAGGCGAACCAGCCAAGCAGGCATCAATGATATAAAAAACACAACACGAGGCGCTCCTAACGCAGACATCACGGTATTGGGCGAGGCAGACGCTTCCCTGTATTGTTTATGCGGCTGTAAATGTTTGTCGAGGCAGCGAGACACACCCCTTGGATAAAACAAAACGAAAAGAAAAAAAGAAAAGAAAATGCTGAACCTAAAAATTACAATACCTGATCAGGAGAACATTGTCAACAAATGTTCTATCATGTGACTCAAGTGCTATTTAAATTTTTTACCGCGTGTTTGTCGAAGAGTCGAGACATCAATCCAGAAACATGAAAAAAAAGGAAAAAAAAAAGCGAACACAGAACCACAGGACACAACACCTGTGGAGGAGAACATTGTCAAGCGAATTAAGTATTATCTAAAATTTTCACCGTGACCCAAAGGAATCAGGCAAAGGGGCGATGAAGATAGGAAAGTCTTCCTCGACTCAGCCTTCTGTTTTACTCAAGCGAAGACCTCCACACACCTCGCGTCCCTCCCCACTTTTGTTCCTAGCATAAAAAAAGATCCAATTTCTTACACTTGCCCACTAATCACGAGAAGAGGAGGAGGAAGAGATTAACACATAGATTCTTGCCTGGAAAATAGTTTACTACTGCAGCACTGACTTCATCTTCATCTTGGAGAGAGAGAGAGAGAGAGAGAGAGAGAGAGAGAGAGAGAGAGAGAGAGAGAGAGAGAGAGAGAGAGAGAGAGAGAGAGAGAGAGAGAGAGAGAGAGAGAGAAGTAAGTTAGTAGGCGCCACCTGGACCTCTCCATATACTGCTTCTTCATTTGCATACGCGAGCGCTGGTCTATAATATACCGAATTACTGGACTGAAACACCTCGTTCAGCTTTTGCTTAATTACAAGTCGGCCGCAGCTCACAGAGACTAAAGTGCCACTCCTGAATGCAGCTCTATCTCTCCGGTGAGCAATTAAGCTTCAAACACGCCAGCCGTCCGCGGTAATGCCCAATCGTAAGTCAGCTCCAAAGGGGATGGCGGTCCGTGATTGGTTATCTTCCAGGGACGTTATCTTTGGCTGTGCAAATGGAGGATTCCGGTGTAATTTCGCGCCACACCTGAGCCGCCAAAAGGAAGCGGAGGAGACGTTTAAGTAGCACCTCATCTGCATAACTGAATCTAAAAAACACGAGATTACCTCTGACGAAGCAAAGCCCCAAGACCATACCGATGAGGCGACCGGGTTCCCACGTTCTTCCACTCACTCGTCGGTCACCCAGGGAGGATTAGTGAGTGAGGGAGTGCGGGAGGAGGAATGGTACAGCGAGTTTTACGGACACCGCCAACACCTTTTCTCCACTCCCTCATTACCTTAACCAGCTGTTGTGACGCTCTTGAAGTGAAGTCTCGACGCTATTTCATAACTCGCCATCTGTTACCGCCGGACAGACAGACGAGGTTTTCTCACCCCGATCATCAACCAATGAGGCTCCGGAACACCCTTCAGAAATGATAGCAATGCACTCTGATCTATTTCCACCGGTTTTACTTCTTGTATTCTCGCCCCATAAATCATACAAATGCGTCTCTTCAGGTTCTCCTCCCGGCCGCTAGAGTAACCAAAGAAATGAGTGAAGAGCGCAAAAAGTGGACCCATTCTGGCTTATCTATTAGCGATAAAATGGAAAGCAACCCTCTAAAATACTGCCGCGAGCTTTTATGTATACTTCTTATGCAGTCAAAGCTTTCACCTCTCTCTCTCTCTCTCTCTCTCTCTCTCTCTCTCTCTCTCTCTCTCTCTCTCTCTCTCTCTCTCTCTTTCTCTTGCAGGTAATGAGGTAGCCAGGTAGTTCAGTCTCACTCTACATGGCCGCTTCTGAAATTTTACGACACCTCACTCTCACTCATTAGTAATCATTCCTCAAATCTCGCCTCGCCGTATGTGGACTATAAAAACATACATAAGCAGACCCTGTCATATATCTACATTTTCTTTTTACCCCCTTGGACTAACACTGCCACTGTAAACATCCATACCACCACGCATTAAGATGTTCCGGGAGTGACGTGGGGACTGTGTGTAGAAGATGTAGCGATAGAAAGGCGCGCGTAGCATGACCTCCTTCAGACAATGGGTACACGAGGGTGTTTAACGCGTGGTCGAAACATTGATGTAAACGTCAAGTGCGGTGAGGTGCGTTGTGAAAGTAACAGAGTAACTATAGGAGAGGTAAAGGCAGGCAGATGGAGTAAGTATAGGGAAGTTCAGGGGATTAGAGGAGGGAATGAGTGGTAGAGAGGGAGAAAAAAGTGGTAGATGAGAGAGAGAGAGAGAGAGAGAGAGAGAGAGAGAGAGAGAGAGAGAGAGAGAGAGAGAGAGAGAGAGAGAGAGAGAGAGAGAGGGAGAGAATAACCAAAGAAAAGGAAATACACAAAGATCAGTATGAAAAGGAAGATATGCACAAAGAGGTATTAAAATTTAGGAAATAAGAGAGAGAGAAGAAAGAAAAACTGGTTGAGGAAGAGGAAGGAAAACCAGAGAAGGAATTCCACACACACACACACACACACACACACACACACACACACACACACACACACACACACACACACACACACACACACACACACACACACACACACACACACACACACACACACACACTAGGAAGGAGAGCAATGGGACAAGACAAACAAGCAAAAAGGAATGAAAATCACGAACAAATGCACACACACACACACACACACACACACACACACACACACACACACACACACACACAGAGTCAGGGAAGAATGTGAGACTATCGAAGGTGAACCAGTCGCTCCACTTGACCTCCGCCATCCACTCCACTACTCCACCGCTCCACCACACCCACAGTCACCACCACAGAGTCCACCATAGCCACACACCCTCTCATCCACTCCCTTACTCCAAAATCTACTTCATCACTCCCTGTCACTCCACCTCTCTTCATAATAAATTTTCACTCACTCCTCTACTCCAGAAAATTTACTCCACCTCACAAATACTTAGTTTCCCATCCACCACCTCCACTTCCACTGCTTTATTCACTCCACCTCACTCATATTTAGCTCCTAATCCATTCTCATACTCTCAACTTCACCCAAATCCACTCTATCACTCCTACTCGCACTCCACCTGCTTCAATATCCACTCCTATCACTCCACTACGCAGTCAGCTGTTTAATCACACACTCCACCACCTCTCCACCACTCCACCTGACTCAACGTAATAAAATAAACTCTCCACACAATACAAATATTCGCAAAATTATGGAGAGAGAGAAAAATAATGACCACAATGACCAAAGATGCATAAGAAATAGCAAGGAAACGATAGATTAAGGATAACAGTGGACAAACTCGCCGTCAGTAGGAAAGTGAAGTCTATCTGTGTGTAAATGAAAACTAATGGATAAGCTGAACTGCAAGACTGTTGGGCTGTGCTTCTGCAGTTAGCATTTTAATTTAATTTTCCTGCTGTCCCTCTCCCTTCCTCTCTCTCTCTCTCCCCCTCTCCTCTCCTCCCCCACATGTAAGAAAACAATGTGTGGTTGGGAGTAAATGTTATCTGTCTGCATCTGAGTCTTCGTTTCCTTAATTCTCGTCTGTGAAATAATAGTACAGTGAATTTAAGTGAAGGGACTCAACAACGTGGGTTAATCGTTTAAATATTTAGAAACATGCGATTTGTTACGCTCGAAATCAACTTTGCTTAGAGAGAGAGAGAGAGAGAGAGAGAGAGAGAGAGAGAGAGAGAGAGAGAGAGAGAGAGAGAGAGAGAGAGAGAGAGAGAGAGAGAGAGAGAGAGAGAGAGAGAGAGAGAGAGAGAGAGAGAGAGAGAGAGAGAGAGCTTTCTTGCTTGTTTGAGAGAATAATAAGAACAAGGAGGCATAAAATGTAAGATGAATTCATATAGATCATCGGCCAGTCAGATGGAGCTTCTCAGGACCCCCGCGGCGACCAACCCGTCCTGGGGAGGTTAGTGTACACGCCCGCCCTTGCCCTCACACACACACACACACACACACACACACACACACACACACACACACACACACACACAAACCTCAAATTATAGCAGGTGAAACATAAAACTATCTAACTGGAAAGACAACCCCGCCACCCACTAGATATCGCGAGGATCAACACTCTCGTCAGGGCAGCTCGTGGACTCACCGGCGACCAAGCTCTGATAGGACCCGCCTCCTCCCTCCAGTCAGTCTCCAAGCCCCGGGACGCTACGAAATGCACACGTATAAGGGCACGGGAAAAATGGAAAAACAGCAACAACTTTCCTTTCTTCCGTGTGAGGTAAAGGTACGCATAAATATGTTGGGAAAATTACTTATACATCGACGCTTTGCATGTTTTAGATTATTTTCTTGCACCTCGGCCCGGCCTGGGCTGCCGGCGGGGTGTTGTCAGGTGTTTGTTTGATCACGTGACTCGCCAAATGGGAAACTATCCAGTGATGCGCCAAAGTCAACATCTCGTGCCGGCCCTCGAGGATCCTCAAAGGAGGCAGTGACGCTACTGAGTGTCAAGGTTTCCCAGCGTCGCGTCGCGCCTGACAGGAGACAAGCACCGCCACGGCGACAATCACGAGACATATATGGCCGATCATTCACTTCCAAGTATACTGCGCAATAAGTCCCAGTCAGCTGCTTCGTGCAAACTAAATAGGTGTTCGCTCCACGATGCAAATTATTCAGTAATTTTTCAAAAATTATTTCGGGTTGGGCCGCCATTATTTATGAGGGAGCGCACGCTATCATTAATGAAGACAGACTATAATTCTGGCGTGATGGAGACTCGGGGTGATTTCTCAATCCCCCTCGTCGGCTTACGTGGCCCTCAGTCATGTTACCCCGCCCTCGCTAACGACCACACCGTCACCACACCGTCATCAGTCCTCCAGCACCGCAGGTCACACTCGCTCAACACCGAAGCGCTGCTACGGCGACGGGGCCACTGACATCTTAAGCCGCGGGCACCGGGCCGGGGGACTGTCAGGCAGCCTCGTGCATCACCTCTCCGCAGGAACGACTCGGCAAGCAAGCAATTTAACAGTCTGTTAACTTTGCTTAAAAAAAAATCGAGGCCTTCGTTATCAACAAGATTAAGGGCAAATTATGACAATGAATATTGCAAATGAGACGTATTTATGCTTATCAAATGAGCACAAAAATAAGATACACTATTTATTCATCACTGTCTAGGAAAGTGAGAGAAAAATTTTTCCAATCGACAACAGATCAGCAGCCTTGAGTCGGAATAAAGTAGAGTTATGTGAGGAAAACAAGGTAAGAGAGGAGAAAGATAAATGAAGAGAAAATAAACGAGCGATAGAAAACACGAGGAGGAAGAGGAGGAGGGGGAAGCAAAAGAGGAAAAGCCTGGTTAAGAAAATCTGACATGTTCCTATGAAAACCACACACTCAATCCCGTGGGAACAAATTGATTGAGGGAATGGAAAGGGAGAATATAAAACGTTGTTGCTGTTGTTGTTGCTGGTGGTGGTGGTGGTGGTGGTGGTGGTGGTGGTGGTGGTGGTGGTGGTGGTAGTGGTGGTGGTGGTGGTGCACTTACACATTATCTCGAGTTAATCAAGCACGTTAAGTACTTTGGTAGATTACGTGTTGGGTTCTTAACTTGCTTGAAATCCCCGTAGCAGAGTCTCAGCATGACGCCTCCACCTTGCCCGGATGCCCGCCTCCTCCTCCTCTTCCTCCTCCTGCCGCCCCTTCCTCTCAGGACGGGGCTGAGGGGATGGGGGGCAGACTGGCCAGCTCTTGATTGTGTAAGCGGTGAGATAAAACAAAGATAAACAACAGATAAGGTACAACGGCGAGACGACTCATAAACTGGCAAGGGTACGATGAGGGTAGACGTTTTTTGTTGCTGTAATCAGTGTTTTTATTTTTATTATTATTATTATTATTATTATTATTATTATTATTATTATTATTATTATTATTATTATTATTATTATTATCATTATTATTATTATTATTGTTGTTGTTGTTATTATCACCATTATTACTTTTAGAACTACAACAACAACAACAACAACAACAACAACAACAACAACAATAACTACTACTACTACTACTACTACTACTACTACTATTATATTTATATCATTATAAGCAGTAGTAGTAGTAGTAGTAGTAGTAGTAGTAGTAGTAGTAGTAGTAGTAGTAGTAGTAGTAGTAGTAGTAGTAGTAGTAGTAGTAGTAGTAGTAGTAGTAGTAGTAGTAGTAGATCACCATCATCATCATCATCATACTCAACTAAAATAAAGACTCTAAATACCTGTGTTGTTTAATTTTTCCAGTCATTAAATTTTCTCTTCCCTGACATATTCCAAAATCATTAAGAATTCCAGAGATATTCGGCATTTTCCTATCTACCTTCCAGTGCTTCTTGTAATGGACTAATGCTGCTTTTTAGAAAGTTGTTGACGATTTTAAGTGAGTAGTGACTGGTACCGTGGTGAAGAATCCTATTGTTGCTTGCCTCTCAGAGCTGCCGGGGTGGTGTGGAAGTCATGAGTGGCGGGGTGGGGAAGCTGTCTGTTGTGAGCCTGGCCGAGGTGAGCTGGCATGTGGTGGAATGTTGCGTGGGCGATGGTACCCTCCTTATGAACATATATTTAGATACTAATAATAATAATAAAAATCGTAATAATAATATGGTTGTTACTACTACTACTACTACTACTACTATAAATACTATTACTATTACTACTACTACTACTACTACTACTACTACTACTACTACTATTTCTACTACTACTACTACTATTACTATTACTATGACTACTACTACAACTACTACTACTACTACTACTACTACTACTACTCCTACCATCACTACACGCTCCATAAGGTGAGTCATGAGTGAGCGTCCATTGCCACACTTATGGACGGATCTGCGCAATAAAAATTACATCACTGTCATGGACAACGAGGTGTATTACACAAGAAATGGAGAGAGAGAGAGAGAGAGAGAGAGAGAGAGAGAGAGAGAGAGAGAGAGAGAGAGAGAGAGAGAGAGAGAGAGAGAGAGAGAGAGAGAGAGAGAGAGAGAGAGAGAGAGAATTCCGCCCTCATCCCACCCTCCCACACACTCACAGGTTCGTATCCCAGAGTCACACACGCGGGATGGGCTGATGCATAAACATTCCGGTCACGATTGTTAGCGAGAGGTTCCCAAAGCGCCGCATCATCCTCATTTGGTGTAAATTTCGCTGATTACGATAATCCGGCGGTGCAATACAAAGCTGATGAGGCGTTACCGGTCCAGGGACGACCCCGCCTCTCTCCCACCGTCACGTCACCTCGCCTCACCCCGGCTCGGTGACGCCCCGCCACCCACTCCCATCCCTCACTGCGTCATGTTTAGCACCTGGACTCGATTGGAAATTATATAAGAACACAAATCTTCCGGTGACGTGCAGGGCGGTGCCGAACATTTCCTGGTGACGAGGCGTACACTAGTCACCGTCACCCTCCTCCTCCTCCTCCTCCTCCTCCTCCTCCTCCTCCTCTTCCCCGCCCGCCAGGTGGTTCGCCGCCTCGCATGGTTTATACCAGAACCAGATTCATATAAACTTTTCGCAGTTGTGGTTCTTACACCGCAGGATGACAGTGTAACGAAGCCTTTGGCAATAACAGCAACAGCAGGAGTGCGTAGCCAATTAAAAAGAAAATTATCCCCTTGAAAGTCTCTTAATTCAAAATGTTGAATCACCGCCTCGCTGTGGGAAGGCAACAAACGAGCTACACAGGTAAAAAAAATAATAAAGTCAAGGAACCCAACTCGAGCCTCGCACTTCGGGTCCTGATGAGCCTCCAAGGTCCCGCGGCCACCCTCTCCATCACCGCCCGCAAATTCAATCACGCAGAATAATTAAAAAGTCGTAGCACGCCGTGGAGTACATTTTTATTCCCCATTACAGTTTTCGTCCCTCCACTCCCACACGACGCCCCCACACCGCCCCCACCACGCCCCAGCCCGCCCTCGCCATGACCTGGTGTGCCCGCGGCGTGGCTTGATGGAGGCACAGACAGGTGGAAGTGAGCATTTCCATTGTTTCAGAACGCTCATATACTGTGTTTCCTTTATAGCTGTTCTGGACAGTCTTTACGAGGGATCACTCTTGTCTGAAATGCTCCTCAGTTCATCAACACCTCCTCCTTCTCTTCCTCTCATTTTTCCTCCCTAACCATGCAAGATATCATAATTCGTCAACACTCTATTCATCACTGACCGTGCTTAATGTGCCGTATAATAATATACTAACTCACGCATCTTATTAACATCAACAAAAGTCCCTGGTATTTGTGTCTTCCTGTACTCCCCTCCACTCAACCACACTGTGACCATTACTTCGCTGCTATTGGGAGTTTTATAAGTGAGATGTACTAAATGCACGTGAAGGCAAGAAAGAAACAGAGGGCGAAACAAACACGAGGATAAGGACAAAGACATAGACGAAAGTAAAAAAAAAAAAAAAAAGGTCAAAACAAGAAAGAGAACAAAGACCAAAATTAGGACACACACACGAACCGGAGCGAAAAGAACAACAGGAATAAAAAACCAAGATCAAGATTAGGATAAAGAACGATGGGAGAAAATGACAACAATGACGAATAAATTCCTGCCTCGCCGTGACACCCAACGCGCGGCAAACCCCCCTCACCACATAATCACAGAGGCTTGGGAATCGCCTTGTTGCTATTCTCGAGCCGCTCCGCCTCGACGCCCGGGGACCCAGACCCCCAAAGACAGGCGCCATCAATTGTGGGTAATAAAATCTGGCAACGATTCAGGTTATTTCGCCGCCATTACGGTCGAGCTCCTTCATGCCAACCTCGAGGAAAAATGCTTCCTCTCCTTCCTACAGCCCGACCATCTCAGAAATCCCAGGTGCAATTTTATTAGAACATGACACTGTGCTTCTTCAGCGTCAATGAACCGGAAAAATACCCCTGAATAAAAGTTGTAACATTGGCCAAGCTTTATTGACATGTAACCAATTATTGAGGTGCATATTAAGTATTGTTTTAACGTCTGTGGATACGCCCCTCGTGTTCTCATATAACGTGTTTGTAGATGAAGGCTATTAAGTCGATGAAATTAGTCTGAGAGAGAGAGAGAGAGAGAGAGAGAGAGAGAGAGAGAGAGAGAGAGAGAGAGAGAGAGAGAGAGAGAGAGAGAGAGAGAGAGAGAGAGAGAGAGACAGGATACATATAAAAGTACACAGTTAATGGGTATAAAGGTGGGCGTGCACTGAAATATATAAGCCACCACCATATCACCTGTACTTACAAAGGCATAATTTAGACAGGTAATGTTGATAATTAACTCCACGTTGAGGCAAATAATCCGATATGCCAACATCTTTCATTCCTAACCGCTACGTTATTCCGTAATTATAACTTCCTTGACTGGCGGCGAATTCTTAAACACGCTTGGAGGGGATCGCACTGGTAACAAAAACAAAGAGAGGGAAAGCAAACCACGCCTTCAGGGTTCCCTCTTCCCGCCAATGATTATACGAGACGACAATTAAAACTGCAATGGGTTAATGCGAGTTGGCCCCAGACGTGGCCCGCCAACCTCTTGTCATCAGCACCTGCCTGAGGCTCCCCACGCCCCCCCACCAGCCCAGAGCACTTCATGTGGAGTAATTAACTGATCTAGAGAGGAAAAAGGAAACGACGGACGGTCGAGGGGAGGAGAGGAGAAAGGGAGAGAGGAGCCAGTAGTCACACAGGGAGAATGTCAGGAAGGATACAGAGACACGAGAGCAAAATAGATAAGGGAACGGAGAAGGACGGGGAGGGAAGGAGGGAGAGAGAGAGAGAGAGAGAGAGAGAGAGAGAGAGAGAGAGAGAGAGAGAGAGAGAGAGAGAGAGAGAGAGAGAGAGAGAGAGAGAGAGAGAGAGAGAGAGAGAGAGAGAGAGAGAGAGAGAGAGAGAGAGAGAGAGAGAGAGAGAGAGAGAGAGAGAGAGAGAGAGAGAGAGAGAGAGAGCCACTCGCCATACAAGAAGAGTGTCAGGAAGACAGCAAAGAGGAACACTAGAGAAAAATGTACAAGGGAGCGAAGGAGGACGGTTGAGGGAAGGAGAGGAGAAAGGGAGAGAGAAGCCGCTACTCATATATTGAGAGTGTCAGGAAGAAAGCAGAGACCCAAGAGCAAGGCAGAGGGTGGCACAAAGGAAGGGGAGGAGGAGGGCAGAAGGAAGGAGCCACCACCGGCCATACAGGGAGGGCGTGCGGGAGGATCCAGGGCGGCAGGAAGCGGGAAGGTATCGTTGTGATGCCGTCCGTACTCAGTAGCAACTTTGCAACAATTATCGACAGTGATTTTCAAGCGAATAAATTTATAACGAACGCATCCGACACGCCCTCGGGAGTCCTCATGAGGTCCGTCTTCTCGTCTCACCATGGCGCTTATGACCCCCACACACACGGCCTAAAATCCAATGCAAACCCGTCATAAATTGAGCTATTCTGTCAACACCCCAAGGCACTCCGTCAAAGACACATTAGCGGCACCTCTACGTAAGGGTGCAGTTGCCTTCCACCGGGCCTGTGGTGTGGCTTTGTGACCGACCCGCGGCGGAAATGGTGAGGCTGACGCGGAGTGCAAATGAGGTGTGTCGGGGTGGCGGGAGGTGGCGGTATCTATGGTACGCTGAGTGCATCCTAATGTTCACTTGATAATACTCCTCCGGCGGGCACACACAGGCTCTCTGGGTGGCGGCGCGGTGGTGCACACCCTGTGATCCGCCCGTAATGTCATTCAAAGTGTTATCTACCTGAGAGACATCTTCCCTTTCCCGTGCACGGTAGCAGTAATGGTCCTCTTCTTCAGGTGGCGTCGCTGCCTTGGAAAATATATGAATACAGGCGTCTTTTTTTTTTTTTTTTTGTGACATGCTTAATGTTCGAATTATAAGCGTCGTAGAGAGAGAGAGAGAGAGAGAGAGAGAGAGAGAGAGAGAGAGAGAGAGAGAGAGAGAGAGAGAGAGAGAGAGAGAGAGAGAGAGAGAGAGAATGCGTAAAACTTAATGTAAAAATCAAATAAGTTAAAACTGATGATTTATGAATAAACATCAGCTGTCAAGAAAATAATGAACATTCTTGTCAGCACCGCCTGTACATCAAAGGCCATGTGAGTGCGGCAGGCATGTAACTCCCCCACGTGCTGGAGGAGGCGAGGCGAGGCGCTGCTCCTCCTGCCGGGGATTATGGATCACTCCTGTATGCAGCGTCGAGGCATTCGTCTTAATTATGGCGTCCAGCGCGGCGTGGAGGCGGCTATTTCCCCGCGGGGTGAAGGGAAGCGAGAAATTAGTGTTTATGCGTGAGCTTTCATTACAGAGCAATTAGTGGAACGGAGCACACCTGAGAGAAAGAGAAGAAAAAGGCGCCTCGGTGCAGCAAGACGAGGTTTGTGGTCACGGCAGCCTTCACTCTCCAGGCGCCAAGACGACTTAATTTTCCACAAGATGTCCGCTGCCCAAGAATCAGTCACTACATGTATATTCCTCATCTTGTCGTGAGCACCTGCAAACATTCTTGCCAGACGTTATGAGGCGTTAACTTGAGTGAAAGAAATATATAACAAGCAAAACACTGAGCAGGACGCAAGTTGAGGTGACTGTGCATAAGAAGGAGGCGTTTAGCGGGAGGTGCGAGGCGTGACCATCGCAGCCACAACAACCAAGGGAAGACACGGTGTCAGGTTTCACAGCGGAACACAGCACGTCACAACCAGGGAAGGTGGCAGGAGGCGGCGAGGGAGAAGGAAGTACTGAGCGTAGTAGTAGTTGTAGTAGTTGTTGTAACACCTCACCATTTGTCTCCTGAGGGTAGTACCGCGCCGCCACACCACTGAGGACCGTGAGACTCCCTGTTCCCGGAGGAGTCTACTTCTGACGGCGTCTCGTGACTCATTTGTAATAATTGTACGCACCTCGCTAACGACGCCCATCACTCAGGCAGATTTTCCTGCTTAATGGTCCGGGCGTTGTGACATTTTGGGGAGTGATTGTGAGGTTCCGCCATATTGGTTCCTGCCGGAGTCTTTCATTTGGGAAAATAACCGCGGATAACCGGTAATATTTGATGCAATAACACGTCGTCCTGCTGTCGATTAAGGGGATTTCTTTGTAATGCACGAGAATAGTATCACCGGAGATATGTCTGGCGCCGCTGTAATGGTATTTTCTGAGGAGGTGACGCCTCAGAGAGAGAGAGAGAGAGAGAGAGAGAGAGAGAGAGACGAGGAATGTGACCGGGCAAGATGACAAGGGGACATGACGGCGCACGTAAACAATGACCAGGAAAAAGATTGGTTGCGGAGGAAAACGGAATGAGAGGGAAAAGGCAAGGAGAGTCATAAAGAACACGGGATAGACGCCTGAGGAACACCGCCATCAACGACACACGAGACCAAGACCTACAAAAAAATCAGCAAAATTCTCACTCCACAAAAAAAGTCTCAAACATTGCAATTTTTCGCCATAATATTTCTCACGGGGAAGTGTTTGCACATTGATTTCTTTGAGTCTCTTTGGACAATTCCAGACACGGAACACGTCCCCAGGCTCCGGTTTATAAGCAGTAATGTCTATGGTGGCGCGCATTTCCATATCTAATCAACGGCTTACATATCTGAAGTACCTGTTAACTCAAACATACAGCCAATCAGAAAGTAGCAAAAAACAACAATAACACAAGTGGTAAGTATGGTCTCCTACTGCAAAATTACTAAAACAAAACAAAAAAGGAGATCGAAAAAAAGAAACAGAAAATACAGTGAAACCATAAAGTGGGCGAAAGGAATTGACATAACCTGCCAAATTATGCATAATAGACCAATTTTGTCGGTCTATTGGAGGTTACAAAGCGAACATCCCTGATGCCAAACCCGCCACCCCCTCACCCAGCCTTCCTGTGGCGGCTGCGTACACTCGCCCACAACACCACGGTCGGCCGCGCTCACCTCCACGATGAGAGAGAGAGAGAGAGAGAGAGAGAGAGAGAGAGAGAGAGAGAGAGAGAGAGAGAGAGAGAGAGAGAGAGAAGAGGCGTAGACAGATAGAAGGACACTTACCCACTATCCACCCACCCACCCACACACGCATATAAACAATGCAGGAGGGGGAAGGTAATGAAGTAAGTCCCCCACTCCGCCACAAAACAGGTTGGCCACATCTCATCTCACACCCAGGCAGGCAGGCAGTCAGTCAGTCAGTCAGTCAGTCAGTCATCCCCCTTCAGCCTTGACTCACTTCTGCCACCCACGCATTTAAACCTCACTCGCATTAACGTAACTCCTTACATCTCACTCACACCCATCTGATCCCCCTGCTAACACCCCCACTACTACTACTACTACTACTATCACTACTACTACAACTACTACTCCCGTTCACTTATGTTCATCTATCCCCACAACGCTCTCCTCCCACAGTTATGAGCAGGTGAGGCGTGAGTGGTGACGCGTGGTGGACTGGTGATGGTGGTGACGTGGATGTATGGGACGAGGCGTGAATGTGCGTGTAGGAGGTTGTGTTGTGGTTTACGTTTACACTCCTGCTACGCTTGGTCTGGTTTCAGCTGATATTTGTGTGTGTGTGTGTGTGTGTGTGTGTGTGTGTGTGTGTGTGTGTGTGTGTGTGTGTGTGTGTGTGTGTGTGTGTGTGTGTGTGTGTGTGTGTGTGTGTGTGTGTGTGTGTTCTCTCTCTCTCTCTCTCTCTCTCTCTCTCTCTCTCTCTCTCTCTCTCTCTCTCTCTCTCTCTCTCTCTCACATCATCACCACTACCACTACCATCACCATCACCACCACCACTACCACCACCACCTCCACCCTCACAGATCCTGCTCTCTCCGCTAACTTCACACTGACAATCATAAAATATTTCAGATCTAGACCCTTCCCGAGCGAGGATTTTTCGACAAGTTGCAAGGAGAAGCCAAGTTTTCTGCATTGTTATATTCCAAGTTCCAACAGGTTCAGGCCTTCCTTTGCTCTTTTCTTTCTGGATAACACAGCGTGAGTGGAGGAGGAGGAGGAGGAGGAGGAGGAGGAGGAGGAGGAGGAGGAGGAGGAGGAGGAGGAGGAGGAGGAGGAGGAGTAGGAGGAGGAGAAGGAGGAGGAGGAGGAGGAGGAGGAGGAGGAGGAGGAGGAGGAGGAGGAGGAGGAAAGCGAGGAGAGAGAGTGCTGGTGAAAAAGAAAAAGGAGAGGAAGAAGAGGAGAAGGAAGATCATCATCAACAACAACAACAACAACAACAACAACAACAACAACAACAACAACAACAACAACAACAACAACAACAAGAAGAAGAAGAAGAAGAAGAAGAAGAAGAAGAAGAAGAAGAAGAAGAAGAAGAAGAAGAAGAAGAAGAAGAAGAAGAAGAAGAAGAAGAAGAAGAAGAAGAAGAAGAAGAAGGTGATAATGACAACGACGATGATGATGATGATGATGATGATGATGATGATGATGATGATGATGATGATGATGATGATGACGATAAAAACAAAAAGGGAAAGAGGAAAAGACAGGAAAAAAAAGAAAACAAAGAACTAAAGAACGAGTGAAAAAGGAACACACACACACACACACACACACACACACACACACACACACACACACACACACACACACACACACACACACACACACACACACACACACACACACACACACACCGGACATCCCTAGACAGACATCACGGCGCTAAACGCTATCTGGACATGTCTGTGGGAAGCATCGATTACACCTACCATTACTCGAGTGTCTCACCTGCACACACCTGCCCACTGCCTTATCACCCACACCTATCCTGTCTGTTTTGATACGATTAGATGTTACAAAGAACTTCATGGAGACTTCCTTCGCTCATAACTTCTATTTTAATCTGTATTTTTCATTTTCACTGGTGTTGGTGGTGGTGATGGTAATGGAAATGGTTGCAATGGTGGTGATGGCGATGAAGGGATTTTTTTTTTTGTATTTGATTACTATATGAAGGAGCAACAGCCTTTTAGACCGCGACAGGCTGTTTCATTCCACTACGCCACCTAATTATAGTATTAAAAGAAGAATTGCAACACAAAGGAACTGAAAGGAATGTGTGATCTATGGCTACCGTTGTTAAAAATTACGCTGTTCCTCCACCTGTTTCATTTCTCCTAGTCTCCTTCATCCATCCTATTCCACATCACTAATAACAGGATTGACATCAGCAGTATTTCTCTCCACATCTCCCCGTGCATGCTCAGGTAAGGTGCAAGTCTAAGGTGTTTCCCCGGCAGGTGTTAAGGCGAGGTGATGAGCCACTGATGTCAGGAAGTAAAAACAAAAGGAAGATGAAAGTAAAGGAGGATGTTTCGTTCTTAAGTTACCGCCTGACATGTTAGTGCCGCTTAGCTGAAAGTGATGCAAAGACCTAATAGTTCTCTCGTGTTTTCCTTGCTTGGAATCTTAACATGTTCTGCCTCTTTTTGTCCTCCTTGAATGCTGCATTTCCTGTTTCTTTTTTTTTTTTTCAATATATTCCTGTTCTGATATTTTTAAGTCTTTTTTCATATTTTGATATAAATTTTTTTTTTGCTTTGCTTCTCTGGATTCTTCGACTAATACTGCATTCTTCTTTTTCATACCTCACCACTTCCGTGACTTTTCTTATTTTCCTTCATCTCAAGCATTTTCCTCCTTCTTTCACTTCACTTTAACCTTCTATCCTTTAACTTCCACATGATCCTCGTCTTCCTCCTCTGTCCCTTCACTCCATGCTCTTCTCCTTCCCCTCTCAACTCACCTCCACCTCTACTCTCACCTCCCATACCACCTCACATTCCTCCGTCCTTCCATACCATCTTCCTCTGTCTACCTCCATTCCACCAAGCATCCTCCTTCTCTCCTTCACCTTCACTCTTTCTCTCCACATAATACTTTCCTTCTCTCTCCTTGCACACCACACCACCTTCATACCAATCCTGCCTCCACATCACCTCTGCCTCCACTCCCATATCCACTCTAATCTGGCCAGTGTGGAGTGTGGCTGCTTGGTGTGTATGTGAGTGTGAGGTCTGGGGGAGAGTCTTGCCTCGCACCTGTCAGCCCGTGGGAGGGATAAAATTAACACACAATACAACATTTACCTCGACTAACATTCAACATCAAGATTAAGACGGCGAGGAATGATCCGAAAACTTGCTCCGCGACTTTCCTTTTCGAGAATATAATTGGGTTGGAGGTGAGAGTGTCATGAGTGAGTGAATGAGGGAGTGAGGGAGAGATTGAGGGAGGGAAGAAGAGAGATGGAGAGAGAGGAGGGAGGGAGGAATGGAGGGAAGGATTGTTCGTGCTTTGTCTGTCTCTCACTTTTCCTATTTTCTTATCTTATTTCTCAAATGTCATGGTATACTAAAGGAATTTTCGACAGATTAACATTCACGTATTTATTTCTTTTATTTTTACTAGGGACAATCATAATACTTTTTTTTCTAATTTCTTCCATACACGTACCATTCAGCTGTTTACCTCTCCCCTCGATGCCTCACCAGTACGTATTCGCTACGCACAAACTGGTTGCATACCGACAGAAAGAGAGAGCAAAAAAACAGCCTACATTTGTCAGGCTGAGTTCATGTCATGCTTCCGAGTGGGGGTGAGCAGATCCCTCAGGCCGATGCTCACACCCCGTGGAGACCTGATCACCCTCCCTTTCTCACTCCCTCTCTCCTCTCTCTACCTTTAGTGCATCTTGCCTCTCTCACTCTATCCTTGTCTGCCTCTAAAAGTACTCTCCCTCTCTCCTCTTTCTATCTTCAGAACACCATCTCCCTCTCACTCACTCTACCCTTCTCTATCTTCTCTCCTCTCTGCCTCCTTCCATCCCTCAGTCTCCCTCTCATGGCAGCAAGACACTCAAGTCCATTGCCGTCTGTTCCTCCTCCTCCTCCTCTTCCTCCCCCTCATTCCCTCCATATTTTAGTTCCTGTCTCTCCATCCCTCACACACGTCCCTCCTCCCTCAAGTCTCTCCGTGACTCAGGTTTCCATCATCCATCTGAGAAAAAAAGATTACGTTGAAATATTATATCACTGGAGGCATCGGAGAGAGACGGAGGGGGACCCAGATCCTGTCCGACCAGTTGGCCTCCGAGTGTGACTTGTGGCGCTCCCTGCCCAGCACCAGAGAGGTCAGGGCAGGCCGACCCCTCCCTCACCTGGCGTCCCTCACACCGGACTCCGTTTCTTGCTAAAGCGTAAGATTCCTGATGCCACCTTTCCTTCTCTCATCCTTTCCTCTCTCTTTCCTTCGTTCATCTCTCTTTTCACAACTTCAGTCTCCGTCCAGACTGTTTCTTGCGAACTGAGCTGACTTTTTTCTTTCTTCTGTCTTTATCTTTAAATTTACTAAAATCATTAATTTTTCATAGTAATTCCCCTTTAAAGAACTTCAGCCAGCGATTTATAACCCTCAACAGATTTGCTGCTTCACCAGTGCAGCTCCTACAAAGCAACAAGGCCATGTCTCCCAACAACATATGAGATTGGTCAACCTGACTGGTCAACTCACAATGCACTGCGGTCGTGAAATCATTCAAGTAAACATATTTATGTGAAGCCAATAACATTATAGCATTCATATTTTTTAAACAAACTACAAAAAAACTGAACGACCGTAAAGGACAATGCGAGGCAATGGTATCACCCCAGACAGGCAGCGACGGGGCGATTCATGAGCGTGGGGGACCGATAGCTATAACGTTGATATTGCCAATGTTAAGTATCAATTATTGTTATTCTTAATTCCATAATTAATTCGAGCTTATGTTTGACAAAATTTGTTTAAACGACAGTAACTAACAATATGGCCACATTATCACGAGTAACTTGAGTTGATCACAGGATGACGCGTACACGTATTCTCCAATGAGTGTGTTTGTAAATAACTCATAACGGAATTTCGGAAGGAGAACACCTTTGGAGGTTAAAAAAAAAAAAAAAAAACAGATGCGAGGAGTCGATGATGAACACGGGACCTGGTGACCCGCTCTGCTCCCTACCAGGTCGGATGCGTGGCGCCCCAAGAGAACACCAGCGGAAGGAAGTCCCCACTTTGAGATGGGTCGCCGCCATCACCCGCCACACATCGATATTCTCGTCCTCCCTGACACACGTCCTTTCTCGTCATTACACAACTCATGATATAATTTTCGAGAGTATTTTCGCTCGGACAACTTTTCAAATTGTTCCCAATGAGGTTTACACGGCGCTTGGGCACAAAGTACGTGAAGGCAGAACTGATTCCACAAAATACGAGACTACGGGTATGTCAGGACGGTAGCACTCTATCAAATTTGCCATATAGGAATTCAACACGACCACGACAAGGCTGGTACAGAACGGCGGGACTATTGAGCGTGTTGACTCCTGAGGCGACACTGACTTTATATAAAGCTTCAAAAGGCCTCAAAGTCTAACCATGACGACTAGGAGCGGCGGGGCGTGTCTGGGGAAGGCAGTGACCTTGTTTGTGGCAGTGGTGGCCGTCGGGACACCACAGGGAGCCTCGTCTTCGGTTCACCGCGTGAGGAACTCGGCGTCTGAGCCTTTTTTTTATCTAAATGTTTTAATATCTATTTGTACAGCCGTATTATTTCAGATGACGGAGAAGTGATCACTACCTGGCTGCTTTGCTCTCTCAGGCGTGAACAGGCTATATACTCATCGCAGCATCTTAGCCAACAATCAATGATATACTAGGGATACGTAGAGGAATTTTTTTCATTTCAACTGTATGTGAATGTGTGTGTGTGTGTGTGTGTGTGTGTGTGTGTGTGTGTGTGTGTGTGTGTGTGTGTGTGTGTGTGTGTGTGTGTGTGTGTGTGTGTGTGTGTGTGTGTGTGTGTGTGTGTGTGTGTGTGTGTGTGTGTGTGTGTGTGTGTGTGTGTGTGTGTGTGTGTGTGTGTGTGTGTGTGTGTGTGTGTGTGTGTGCAGCACCATCCAGCATCAGGTACTGAGAGAGAGAGAGAGAGAGAGAGAGAGAGAGAGAGAGAGAGATTCAGATTCAGATTCAGATTCTTTATTCCACGAAAGTGATTATTAAGTACATTATATTTCACATAGCTTTACATAAATATGGAGGTCATAAAACTAAACAGTAGATTGAAATATCTTAGTATACTACTAAATGATTAAATTGCAGAATGTTGTCATCAAAAAATATTAAGAGTATAAAATAATCATGGTAACTAAAATAGTATTTCTACACTAAAGTGCAATGTCTACCTCTAAGTAAAATAAAATACATGAATGTCCTTAAAATTATGTTTAAATGATAATAAGACCATAAAATGCTGGATAAAATATGGGTGTAAAGCCTCATCACTGTGCGTGATGAAGAGAGAGAGAGAGAGAGAGAGGAGAGAGAGAGAGAGGAGAGAGAGAGGAGAGAGAGAGAGAGAGAGAGAGAGAGAGAGAGAGAGAGAGAGAGAGAGAGAGAGAGAGAGAGAGAGAGAGAGATGGCAAGTAAGCAATGCCTCCGGGGGCTGTCCAGGTGATGCGCAGCAGACCCTGTGTTTGGTAGAGCGCCCCCGCGCGGCGTATCTAGGGGCATGGAGAGGGCGTGGGAGTGAGGGGGCGGTGCTAATGGTTCTTCAATCTATCCTTAGCAGCACGGAGGAAATATTTACGAAGGCGACAGCGGTTCAGGAAGTGTGTCTTGAAGGTTCTCGCCGCGTCCTTTGTGTTGTGCGTTGCGGCTGACCTCAAATCACTGTCATTTTCGCTTTGCTCGTGTGACGAATGAGCCGCCGATGAGTGCTCGGAGTGACGCTAACGGGAGAGTGCATTCGATCACTCGTTGCTGATGTGCGTCCTCATCTTTAGTAATGTTCCTTCACACAAAGCTCATCTCCCCACTATCCTCTGCCCTCTGTCCCTCCCCCGTTGTTCCCCCACGCCCAAAAGTGCAGGTACTCGGGGTTAATCTCACACTCCTTATGTCTTAACTCATCCCCAACTTCCTCTACATATGTGAGCCAGCTAGAAATGTTATTTTCACATAATAAATTATTGCCAAATTACCGAGAAACGTGTTTTTTTCCACAACAACCTTTTTTTTTTCTTCTTTTTTTTTTTTTTTTTACGAATCTGATGACTGGAACACAACACGCTGACTCACCATCTGTCGCTCTACAAATTCATGTATTCACCCTCGTGTTCAGCCTTCCCAAGTCGCTGAGTACATGACGCACACGCCCGTCTGTACCGTGAACCCCTCGCCGCACGCTGGGTATATACGAGGCATGAAGTTTACCTTAATTCGTGGTCTTATTCCAAAAGTCCCATCATTACCCTCGCAGCGTCCCATCGTTGCTGATCAAGGCTTGATAAGGAGCTCACTCGCACCTCAGCGTGAGCCCGCCTCAGTCACGGCGTGGCAGGAACAATGTGTGCAGACGCCACGCCACCACGCTGAGTGCCGCGGAGTAATAAAGGAAGTGGAACCTCGGCCCGTGGAAGCTTCTGTGTCTCATTTAGCCACTTCCTGTACGTCATTAGGAATAGTTTTCTCCCCATCATAACCTTTCCTTCTTGAGGAGACACGTTTTTCATCAGCAATCATCCTCCCTGAACAAAAATGGAGAAGAAAAACTCTTCCTTCACTTCTTTCATTTGTATAATTAGATCTTGCCCTCACAGTGACTAGCCTCGTTATAGTGGGTGGATGGGGGTGATCATATTTTTTGTTGCTTCCTCAGCGGTGGCCCCGCGTGTATCACTCCTGTCCGGCGCGGCGCCTCACGGGAGCCGCTCGTCCTTTATTCTCCGTCGGAGGCCAGGCGCCCCACGGTGAGGCTGCTTATATTATAATGAAACGTCACGTGTTTGTGAATCAGTGAGACATTAATGCATAATATTCAGTAACACTAAACCCATTCAAGATTTTATGCAGCGGAAGTCTTGACTCAAACGATGTAGTAAAGAAAACGTGGACAGCTTTAGTGATATTCCGTACACAACCTTGCCAAAGCCAGACTCCCGCTGCTCCCTCAAGCGAAACGTGGCGCGCCACGCACACAGCTGCTGTGCTGATTCACCATCAGCTATCAACACCTCTGCAATACTTATTTACAACTTAAATACATGTTAGAGTGAACAATGTCTTATTTATTACACAACAGCGGCAAGTGAAGGCAAAATGAACGCCGCGGTGCGCGTCTCCCGGATGACACCCTAATGATAAAGATTTCCACAAAGTCAACGGAACAGAGTACGTGTAGCCCTGGAAATCACCGAGTAACGGATGTGGCTTCCAGGAATACACCTCGAGGAGCGATTTAAAAAGAATTCTTTCAACGCGACGCCGGAACGAAAAGTATGAATAAAACAACAATATTATTTCGGATTTCTCGCCCTCTGTACATATGAGCATTTAGAGCTGAAAGGCCTGTGAGGAGGGTCTGGCGGGGGGGTTCCTCGAGGCTCCAAAGTGGACATCTTCTTCCTCCTCCTTCTCCTGCTCAACTAGGAAGTACTTGAGAGGGGAAGTAAGGGCGCAGCTGAAAGGGCATCTCCGGTCACTATGATTAATAAGACTTTAAAATCAGGTCGCTACAAGACCGTGGGGCATTGAGGGGCCTGTTAGTCAGGGCCAGAGGGAGGAAGGGAAGGATGAAGGAGGGAATTAAGATTATTTTTAAAGACCTCTCGTTCAGTGCTCAGAGGGGCAGTCTCTTAAAATAATGGGGTAATGGGGCTGCAGATGAGAACGATGGAGAGAGAGAGAGAGAGAGAGAGAGAGAGAGAGAGAGAGGAGAGAGAGTAGAGAGAGAGAGGAGAGAGAGAGAGAGAGAGAGAGAGAGAGAGAGAGAGAGAGAGGAGAGAGAGAGCTGCACGACACAAGGAGGAAAGCATCGCGTCCATTTGTTCGTATCGCGTATTTACAGCTTCCTGAACGCCGCTGGGACCTGCAATCATCGACCACAAGCTCGTCAGGAAGAGAGGCAGGAAAGGGTAGAGAGGAAGCGAGAGGGGAGGGAATGTTGGGCAGGAGGGACCACTGGATCAAGGGAGGAAAGGAGGAAAAGAAAGGAAAAGGGATTATTGGGAGGGGGAGGAGAAAATTTTGGGATGAGAGAGGGAATGAAAGTACTAATATGGTTAAATTACGTTTGATTAGGTTGTGATAGGATAGATTAGTGTCTGGTAGTCTGCACGATGATTTATATTTTACTCGCTTCATTTCTCTCTCTCTCTCTCTCTCTCTCTCTCTCTCTCTTCTCTCTCTCTCTCTCTCTCTCTCTCTCTCTCTCTCTCTCTGAATTGGTGCTTTTGTGATGAAAAATTCTAAAATACGAATATGAAAGACGAGGCGAAGGAGCAGGAGTGTTGAGGGAACCACTGCAGGGCCGAGTGTGTGGTGGGGCCGGCGGGCTGGGGTTCAAGTGTGGGTCAGGGCTGCTGTAGTGTCCTCAAACCCCCTTACCTAAAGCCTCCAATCAGCCCTCCTCTGCCCCCTCTCTCGCCCCTTCAACGCTCCTCAGGGGGCTCAACCTCTCCCGTGAATATTTCGCAGCCAAGCACCACAGTCATTTCTTTCCCTTCGCCACCACTTGAAAGGAAAATAACGCAAGTTTTTAATACTCCGGATACAATGAATACAGACTTACTTCCATGCGTCTATTTTTTTTTTTCTCTCTTTATTTTTTCCTCTCTCTTTTCACGTGAGTTCCCGGGAAGCGTGAGAGATTGGCTCCCCGTGAGTACGAGCGAGCAGGTGCCGCGCAGTGCCAATACTCAGCGGAGGCTTATCCCTACTTCACCCGCGACCCTTCCGCCCTGAGCCAGCCCTCCAAGACCTGGCACTTCCACTAAGCCTATCATTGACCCTCCTTGACCATCTCCCCGCCACCTATCCTTCCCTCCCTTCCATACAACCGGCCGCAGCTCACTTAGGGTACAAAGGTAGGCGTGTCAGAGTGTCAACGTGAACACGAGGATAAGAGAGGATGTTGTGGTGCATCACAGGATATGTTTAACATTTTGTGGTTGCTGTGTGGTTTAGAATTACATGTGTATGATTCTCGCATTCACTCGTGCAATGTTCATTACCACAGACAGCTCTGCATGAATTTCTTTGTACAAACCAGTTTCTCTTTATACTACATATATAGCAGTAGCTCATCAAGTCCTCGCCAGCCTTGACAACACGGCAATTACTTCAGTCTGCTCCACGCACCTAAAGCTCTACGTATCAGCAAACAATCTGTTCACGTACCGACCATTACTGGCTATTTTGTTACAGTGTGATGATGGACGAGGATGGGTGATGCGTTACTTCCTGTCACGCCTCACTACTGCGTAACAGGGATTTTTTTTTTTCGTACGTTTAAATGGAAGTGGCCAAGACCTACAAAATAAAGTGCAAAAAAAAAAAAAAAAAACAGTTAGTTGCTGTTCCCTGAGAAGACAGTGAATTACTCCACACGGCAAATGGCGATACGGTCGACGAGGCTCCCAAGGTGTCTCGATACTCCCACATGGAAGACATTCAGATCGCAGCAAGAGGGCGTAACACCTGTGGGCGTGGGCGCTTCGCATGCCTCCCACCACAAACACAAAAGACAAGCTGTAGACGGTGACAGCGAGGAAATATTGTCACTGCAGATTTTTGCTCTTTTTACAATGCGCATTACTCTCCTCTCCTGAACATACTTGAGTTGTAAAAATAGTCACACTTTTCCTTCTCTCGCAGACAAGAGGCCCTTCGGGATACGAGATAGAGGGAGCACTTTGCCTTCTTGAACATACATACGAGTAAAAATAAGCCACATTTTTTCGTCCCTCACAGACAAAAGGTTCTTCTGAGTATATGATAGAGGGAGCAGAGTACTCCTTCAGGCAAACACCTACAGACTGGTGATGTGACGTGCCCTGTACATCCCTCCTTCATTTGTCACCCGGGGCTGTCTAACGGGGCTGACCGAGGTGGCCTGAGACGCGCCGCCCTGCCAAAACATCTCATACAACCAGACTAGTTTAGCAAGTATAAGTAGCTTTAATCTCCCTCCCCTCTCTCCCCGCATACTGACAGGGCGTCATTTGGTGCAACGGACCATTAAAATTTATGGCAACTCTGGTTCGGTTGAGGTGTGGCCTTCCTCGTGGTGTGCTGGGCGGCGAGGCGAGCTGCGACTCTGGCTAAATCTGAGACTGAAGGAGAGAGAGAGAGAGAGAGAGAGAGAGAGAGAGAGAGAGAGAGAGAGAGAGAGAGAGAGGAGAGAGAGAGAGAGAGAGAGAGAGAGAGAGAGAGAGAGAGAGAGAGAGAGAGAGAGAGAGAGAGAGAGAGAGAGAGAGAGAGAGAGAGAGAGAGAGAGAGAGAGAGAGAGAGAAACAGAGAAACAGATGGACAAACAGACTGACAAACAGACACACAGACAGACACATAGACAGACAGACTTATGTAGTAGTTTTTGAGCATTTCACTAGTATATTAAAATATTCTGACAGCCGTAAACAACTAAACGTATCAGGAAGGAAGCCAGAAAATGATGAACAAGGAATATCAAGGCTTTCATGTCATTGTTATCATCACCAGGTAAACAAAGATTATTAGAATGTAAAATTAACCATAAAAAATATACAAAAAATATATATAAATATATACAGTACATAAACAATACAGCCTCCTGTTATCCGTTTTTTTAACGTAAGATGTGCTCTGTCCTAAGGCAACAAAAAAAAAAAAAAAATAATATATATATATATATATATATATATATATATATATATATATATATATATATATATATATATATATATATAATATATATATACTCGTGTTATATATATATATATATATATATATATATATATATATATATATATATATATATATATATATATATATATATATATATATATATATATATATATATATATATATATATATATATATATATAAGGCCTACTGAAGGTGCCACTCACAATAGATTACAATCAATGAAGGATTAATCAAAATTTGACTGAAAGTAAAGAATTAAATCCAAACGTCCTCGAGGTGCCGCCGAGCATCCCAGCACTCCGCAACACCTACACATAAATAACCATCTTCGTTAACACCTGCGCGTCTCACCTGTTGCTTCACTGAATTTCACAGCCACTCTAGCAGCCTCTGCGATCATCACCTACCTGGCTCACCTACACACCTTAACGCCAAGTGTAAAAAAAGAAGGAAAACAAACTAACTCTAAAAATGCCATCAAGCTGCCAGGCCAGATATACTTATTACCAAGGCGGAGGGCGCGAGGTGAGGCCAGTGACATCCTTAATCACCAGCTTCATTGAGGTAAAAAAATGCAATTACTCACGAATAATGAGAGAAAATTACCATCTTTCACACCTCACCCCACGTGCTGGTCAGCTGATTTCAACTCCGATGCCACGGCGGGGCTGAGAATCTCGCCCAAGTTATAGGGGTGAGGAGGGGAAAAAAATAAGACTAAAGAAAATGACTACACATCCTGATTAATCCCAGACGCCCATAATCCACGAGTTAAATCCAGCTTATACAATTCTCAAAGGTATAATCTGGGGCTGACAGGATCGTTGACAATGAGGAGTAATTGCGGAGTCAAGCCTCGAGACGAAGCGAGTATTGACAACGCCACTGCAAGTACTGCCTGGCCAAATGAGTCGAGGGTTCGTGCACACTCGATAATTGCACACCCCATATCTAGCGGGAGAAATATTTACCGAGGCAGACAGGGAAAGAAAACGGAGGAATAAATTGAGCGTAAAAGTCACTCAGAGAAACCAAGAGGGTGTCAAGTTCGCCTTAGCAGGGTCGGGCAAGGTGCTGTGTGAGCCTGCACACGCCTGGCCAAGGAGCGAGGCGGGCAGGCAGACTGCATGGCCAGCCACGCCACTTATCGCTGCTATCAGGCGCGGCGGGGACACACATGTGAAGGGTCATGTGATGGTGTTCCAGATCCCAGCTCTTAATGTCCCGGGATTGGTGTGGCACAGGGCATTACGACCTCGGAAAGGACCTATTTTATTCTTCGTATCAGACAACTCTGCGGCCCCGGGACGCAGCGCAGCGGCCACAGCGGGGTGAGTGGGTGGCGCAGGGTGGGACTGACGCAGGGCGTAGACACCCTGTGTGTGTGTGTGTGTGTGTGTGTGTGTGTGTGTGTGTGTGTGTGTGTGTGTGTGTGTGTGTGTGTGTGTGTGTGTGTGTGTGTGTGTGTGTGTGTGTGTGTGTGTGTGTGTATGCACGTTATATATATATATATATATATATATATATATATATATATATATATATATATATATATATATATATATTATATATATATATATATATATATATATATATATATATATATATGTATATATATATATATTTATTTATTTATTTATTTATTGCGTACACAAAGGGCTTGACAAATGTGTTGCCCAATTGCCGCTGCCTTCGCCGCCACAATGCCAGCTCGGCCACCAACACCTCAAAGCGTCCCAGTAATAAATGTGCCCCCTGCCGCCCCCTGATACCAGGGAAGGACGCGCAGATAACGAGTCGGAAATAGCGTGTGAGCGGAGCCTCGCAGGGACAAAGGCAGAACATAAATTACCAGTCCCCCCTGCATTTAGTGGCATCACGGTGTCATTGGAGGGTCATTAGCGCCTCCAAACCCCCAAATACGTGTAGTAATTTATGGTCCAAACCTTTATTAGCCGAAATGTTATATGCAAACAGGTGCCTGAACCGCCGCTACGCTTCCAGGGCGGCGACAGCTGAAAGGCAACGAGCGACACAGCCGGAAAATAAGGATACCAACCATTAATGGTCGCGCCGCACCAGTGGCCGCCATGTTCATAATTTTGATATATACACTTCATTACTTTTAATGGAAATCATAAATAACTAAAGCACACGTTTCTCTTCTGGATATTTGCTTCACTAAACGCGAATCCTGGCCGGTGCTCCTTAAGGTCTGTGCAGCTGGGCGGGTGATGTATTCTCTAATGCGATTCATCAAATGTTATCGTGATGAACTGTGTTGATATACTCTGCAGATACCAGGCGCCGAGAATACTCAAGAATCTACCTTATTGCCAGCAGCTCCCCGCGGGCCAGGCGGAGAGAGATACTACAATGGAAAGTTTGCTCGGTCTTGCATACAACGTGTGTGTGTGTGTGTGTGTGTGTGTGTGTGTGTGTGTGTGTGTGTGTGTGTGTGTGTGTGTGTGTGTGAGGCGGGTTTAGGGGGAGCTCCTGTATGTGTCTCAGGGGCGTGATGTTCCGCCCAGGAGCAGTGAAGATAGTTACCCCACTGTGCCTGAGTCCCGCCACCACCGCCGCCTGTTCCCCGCGAGACGCCCCTTCTCCACACCACATAAACACGGCTCGCCCAGCACAGGAGGAAGTTACTGTCGCTGCCATTAAATTATTGGGTGTTCACGACGCACCCGGCACAGCACCTTGCTCCCGGAGAATTAACAACCAGTAATTGTACTAATGAACGACTCCTGGGGCGTCTTGTGTCAATGGAAGCAATCATTTGAACGACGGAGTGGCTCCATAATCATTTAATGCCACCACTCAGTTATCGTGCATTAGAGCCCCACTTCCTCGTAAACAACATAAATCTCTGAGGGAGTGAGCTGGCCACTGTCTGCAATTACTCTTAAAGCAATCTAATGAGAACCTGCAGGGTGAGAATAGCCAACGAGGAGACGCTCGGTGCCAATAACCTCCTAAACCAGCATGCGGAGCACCACCACGATTATCAGATCCTCCCTGCCAGCGGACGAGACAAATGACAGTCGGACTGCACATTTCCATACAATGGCATCCACTCCTTCCTTACAGCGCTGCCAAGTTTCGCCAGAGGAGGCCACCAAGACTTGCTCTGATTTGCTAATTAAAGTGTCATAAATCCTCACCAGTGGCACAAAACCCCAACGCCACAGAGGACCTAACAAGCGTGCGTTATCTGGAGGGCACGAGGGTACATCAGGGAGGCGGAGGGGCGAGAGAGAGAGCAGGCGTTTACCCCAAGGAGGTGACACCACTGCGACCATCAGCACGGTGCCGCCAGGCGCAGGAGACAAAGATTCACTGATAAAGACGACAAAAAGGAACAAGGGGTTATTGTCTGGCTGAGTATTTTCTCTAGAAGGTGAAACAGAACTGACACTACGGCCCCAACAATCCTCTCTCAGGTAACTACATCCACCGTATCAAGATACCTCCCGCTCAGCCTCGGCAGGACCTCAGGCTTTGGGCAAGCGGGAGAGAGAACCCCAGGCAATGAACCCGGCGAAGAAGAGGTTTTGGGGGCGAGATAGAAAAGGAGGCGAGACAGGCAGAGAAGAAACAGAAACGAGAAAGCTAGAAAAGGGAACGAAAGGTGTGTAAGTAGAATGATATAAAGATCAAGTCCAAGTAGTAGCAAGGAGAAAGAAGAATAATAATCCAAGTCATAAAACTAAAGCAACACGACGCTGATGAATGGGCGGAGTAATGCTGCGCTACATTACAATTGAGTCCAAGTGCACCACCGCGGCACAAAAGGCTAATGTTCTCCCCGGATCAATAACCAATCACAACATCATTAATAACGGGTCGCCTTCCTAACTGAGCACGACATAACCAATTTTTAGCTTGAGAATCATGACCATCCATCACAGTCCCCAATGGAAATGCAAGTTTAATCTTCTCCAGCAAAACAAAATCCATCTAGAATTACGAACATGACTGAAGAGAATATATCCGTAAATTAATGAGAGCGCGAGGGTGATAAACATGATGAATGAGAGGCCGAAAGTGAGGGGAGTGTGAGAGAGAGGGGGAGGGCCCAGCGGTGGTGCTTCGCTTCGTCCTCGTCCCTCGCCTTCATTCCTCCCTGCACCGGTCTTGAGAAGTGAGATGTTTGATAATAAGGGTAAATATGAAATTTCACTCACACACACACACACACACACACACACACACACACACACACACACACACACACACACACACACACTGGCCACCGCTAGACAAAAGGTAAGTTTCTCTTCTGTGTAGGCGAGTAACACAAGAGTCGCAGCTGGGAGACCTACCAAGGCAAACAGGGAAGTCTATAAAAGAGAAAATGTTCATCTTGCTCCTTCTCCTCGTAACGAATGATAATGGATCGATATTTCCATTAATTATGAATCTCCATCGGCGCCTGGTATGTGTCTGTGTATATGCGTCAGCCTGAGTGTATACCTTCCTCCACAAACACAGGAATGCACTTAGTATGTATCCCTTGTAGCAAATTAATGACCGGAGTGCTTTCTTTTAGTGCACCATGTTAGCCCAATACTTCCCACAAATTTATTTAATCATTCACTTGTATATCTTCTCAAGGAATTTGTGGCTTTACATATTACACAGCAGAGCAAGTATAGTTTAAGTATAGCCGAGCCACGGACTTTCTTTCCTTCTGTGCCGCTCACAGGGAGCTGCAAAAAAAGTGAAAACTGCCAGGAACGCGCCTCGCACCGTCAGTTCCCCCCAGGCGTTCCCAGGGACCCTCGCAGCGACCTCCTACGCCAAGAGCGAGGCCGAGTCAGGCACCGATCAAGGCGCCCTCTCAGCGTCCCTCCCGCCCCGATATCGCTGTATATCTAAATAAACTGGCGCTGCCCTGTACGACGGAGGGGATAAAGATCGGCGTGACGGCACAAGTACAACAAAACTCAGCAGTGAAATCGTTCACAGGATATTTAATAAGCATTGTTCCGCCGACGAACAATACGGACACACGCGGAACGCTTGCGCCACCAGTTCGTTTCTCTTATACCTGCGAGCTCTTGAATATTTCGCAGATAATATCAGATATTTTCTTCTGACAAGACTTTTACTGTCCCTTTATATTCGGTGTGTGTGTGTGTGTGTGTGTGTGTGTGTGTGTGTGTGTGTGTGTGTGTGTGTGTGTGTGTGTGTGTGTGTGTGTGTGTGTGTGTGTGTGTGTGTGTGTGTGTGTGTGTGTGTGTGTGTGTGTGTGTGTGTGTGTGTGTGTGTGTGAGAGAGAGAGAGAGAGAGAGAGAGAGAGAGAGAGAGAGAGAGAGAGAGAGAGAGAGAGAGAGAGAGAGAGAGAGAGAGAGAGAGAGAGAGAGAATGGAGAGAGAGAGAATGGAGAGAGAGAGAGAGAGAGAGAGAGAGAGAGAGAGAGAGAGAGAGAGAGAGAGAGAGAGAGAGAGAGAGAGAGAGAGAGAATGGAGAGAGAGAGAGAGAGAGAGAGAGAGAGAGAGAGAGAGAGAGAGAGAGAGAGAGAGAGAGAGAGAGAGAGAGAGAGAGAGAGAGAGAGAGAGAGAGAGAGAGAGAGAGAGAGAGAGAGAGAGAGAGAGAGAGAGAGAGAGAGAGAGAGAGAGAGAGAGAGAGAGAGAGAGAGAGAGAGAGAGAGAGAGAGAGAGAGAGAGAGAGAGAGAGAGAGAGAGAGAGAGAGAGAGAGAGAGAGAGAGAGAGAGAGAGAGAGAGAGAGAGAGAGAGAGAGAGAGAGAGAGAGAGAGAGAGAGAGAGAGAGAGAGAGAGAGAGAGAGAGATATTTCCAACCTTTTGGAAGAAACTTATGACCTATATTCAGTCTTGAAGGACCAGATATTCTCGAAAGGAAGGAAAAACAGAGAGCAAGACAAATAAAAAGAGAACAGCGAGGCTAAATGAAGGGAGTGGACCTCGTTAATACTAAAACATACTTCAACTCGTGTGTCTTAAGGTTCCAGGAACACCATATATACTTAAATTTCATATCAAGCTTCCTTCTCTACCACAAAGTAAACGTAACACTAAATGTTGCTGGTACTTTGGTACGTTTTCTAATTTATTACGTCATGTCCGTTAGTTATTATAGGTTTTCATTTAGTTTTCATGTTAAATACCCTCATATTTACAAGAATATATCTTACTCAACTTTTTTAACATTTTTCATAAAAAATAGTTTTCAGGTTAAATCTTCCCGCAGTTCCAGCAACGCACAATTTATCTTATGTTCCATAATAATCTTCATGTTAAATGGCCTAGGAATTTCAATAATTAATCTTTATCATGCTGTATTACATTTTTTTCCTGTTACATTCCAATCTCAGTAATCTAGAATCTTTCTTATGTTACCTTATATCTTCCCGCTACATCTATTAGCCTCAATAATCCAACACCTTCCTTATGTTCTGCTATAGTTCCTCAGCTAAATCCCCTCACAGTTCCGAGAAACCACCACCTTTCCTACACACTGGAATTTCAAAGTTATTCTGAGTCTCTGGAACTCCGCTTATCTCCACAGCCTTTGTTTACGCGTGTGTTTGTGTTCTGTTTGTGCTCTCCTGCCGCCGGCGTGTGCATGTGCCCCGCCAGTGATGGAGGGAGGGGGAAGGGGACCGGCAGGTGAGGAAATAGAGGTGAGTGTGTAATGACCTGTGTCCGGGGCGCCAGGGTCACGGCACCTGCCATTGTCTGATCCTCACTCCTGGGACGCCGTGCCCGCTCCTCTCTCCTTCCTCACCCCATACTCCTCTCCCAGCCCCACGTCCCTCTCTCTCTCTCTCTCTCTCTCTCTCTCTCTCTCTCTCTCTCTCTCTCTCTCTCTCTCTCTCTGCACTACACGCCCTTCCTATCACACTCTCCTCTTGTTTATTTCTCTACCCATGCGTGTCCTTGTGTTTAATCCTACCCATCTGTATACCATGTTTCTCTCTCTCTCTCTCTCTCTCTCTCTCTCTCTCTCTCTCTCTCTCTCTCTCTCTCTCTCTCTCTCTCTCTCTCTCTCTCTCTCTCTCTCTCTCTCTGTAGTGTACCCATTCTTTCTTTTTCAATTCCTTCAGAGAGAACTTTGTTTCCTTCAGTCAGCAGTGTACTTTTTCGAGTTCTGAAACACACTTCCGGTCAGTAGGGACACTGACCGGGAATGTTGTTAAGGGCATGAATAAGAGTTAAGGCTAGCTAACGAAACTGTGAGGTGTGAAATTGTGGCTATGCAGGATGGTAACGAAGCAAGAGCGGGTGAGTATTAATGGAAAGCATGGTTTGTGAGTAGAGAGGTTTTTGTTTGCCAGTGGGTGAGTAAGGGGTGAGTGATAGACTGCAGGGGAAGTGATGTTAAGATGGTATTAAAGGTGGGAGTAGAGGAGCAGGAGTGAGAGCCTTCGAAAACGTAGGAATGAAAAGTAAGCCTTGTGAGTGTGGAGTATTAGAAGAAAGATTAGAGGGAAGTTGTAGTGTGAAAAAGAGAGTAATGATAGGAAGAGGGAGCATCATTAAAGATACTGAAGATAAGAAGGCAAGAACTTAAGAAGAGATTAAGTACATAGTGAGTGAGGAGTAAGAATAATAGAGTACATGGGAACTTACTGTGTGAAGGGAGAGTGAGGAAGTAAGAACTATGAACTACGAGTGATAAGAGGGAGAGCTGGGAAGTTACCGTGTGAAGAGGGAGTGTTTGTCGGGAGTGTGGCTGGGTAGGAGTAAGGGATGAGAGAGAGAGAGAGAGAGAGAGAGAGAGAGAGAGAGAGAGAGAGAGAGAGAGAGAGAGAGAGAGAGAGAGAGAGAGAGAGAGAGAGAGAGTAGAAGTTTGAAGGTTTAGCGTAGGAGAGAAGTGAGGGTCTTGGAAAACGCTGGAATATCCTGCCTCCGCGCCACCCCGCACCTCAGACAGGTAAAAATTTACATTCAGACGACGCCACCGCCCCAGTGTTGACACCTTCGACCCTGACCAGGCGTGCCCTCCCCGCCCCCCGCCCACTGCCCACCCACGCCGCCGCCGAGGGAGCCCATGGAAGTCTGATTAATAAATGTATAAATCTTGCAGCTATTTCCTCTCTCTCTCTCTCTCTCTCTCTCTCTCTCTCTCTCTCTCTCTCTCTCTCTCTCTCTCTCTCTCTCTCTCTCTCTCTCTCTCTCTCTCTCTCTCTCTCTCTCTCTCTCTCTCTCTGGCTTTCTTACTTACGTCTCACTTTTCCCTTCTCGTCCAACCGTCACCATGCCATCAAAACAAACAACACACACACACACACACACACACACACACACACACACACACACACACACACACACACACACACACACAGCAATGCCATCTAAATCTAATAAAAGAATAAGAACAAAAAAAACAAGCCACAAAAGATTAAAAAAAAGAGTGGCACGCGTTCTAAATGAAAAAAGCGAAACACATAGCACCAAAAAGCGCACATTTATGAGAAAAAAGTAAATAGATATAAGGATTACCAGGACTCTCCCCTCTTGTTGTGATGTCAGCTTGTGTCCCTCTCTCCACATTAAGCCTTTTCCGTGTCACTTAATGCCACAACTCTCATGCAGGGATCGTCCTTCGCCTCACGCACACGCGGCCACACATCCCATCCCAGATCTGCATGACAGCCGTTTGTGAAGGGCTGTCCGTCAGAAGCGTCACGAAGACACCTGTGTACCTGCCCCTACCTGTGTTTCCTTGCCATTACAACCCTTCACTGCTGACCTGAATCACCTGTGCCATGGTAATTGTTTCTTTGTAATGTTGTGCCTTGTAATCTTTCTCTTTAGTGTTCTTGTGTTGCCCCTTGTGTGTTGGGTTTTATGAGATACACATAGACATACAGACAGACAGACACACACACACAGAGACTAACACACACACATTAATGACGCATCGTGGTAACTCTTCCTGTGTCATGATGTCTTCTTATTATATTTCTCTTGAATATTTGTTGTTGTTGTTGTTGTTGTTGTTGTTGTTGTTGTTGTTGTTGTTGTTGTTGTTGTTGTTGTTGTTGTTGTTGTTGTTCTTCTTCTTCTTCTTCTTTGTTCCATCCCCCAACACACATGAAAGACACTTCACAGTAAGTGTTCTTTTGTAATCACGACCCTTTCTATTGTAGTGCTTCTTTTTTCTCCTTAGTGTTTCAGTGTTGGCCTTGTGCGTTGTGATTTGTGTTCTAGGCACCACAGACCCATTAACGATGCCTCACGATAACCATTCTTTTGTATTATTGTCTCCCTCTTCTGTCTCTCTTCCGTGTTGTAGCGTTGTTCTCATATGTTGAGTCTTATGTTCCACGCGTCACACACACCCATAAGCGGCACATCACTGTCTCCCGCTGTACATATACGAGCACAATTATCTGCCGAGACTTCATGATAATATATTTTTTCATCACGTGCTGCAATACACTTCCCGTTCCGTGAATTATGTATTCCACCTGAGAAGTACACAGGACAATTTACAAGAGGCATGACAGGTTTCTCGTCCCTCCTTTATTCGTCATATTATATTCATGGCGGGGATATCTACCCTCCCTCGTCTCCATCCGTCTTTGTCCTGGTGCCACTCCCTCGCTCTTCCTCTCCCTGACGCAGACACAGACGCCTCCCTCGCCTCATTAGCACATCTCACCACCACACAGGCGGCTCCAGCACGCGACCCTTCAGCACCCAGGGACATTATCAGTGTGTGCAGCCGCCACAATAGCGCCCCCTGCTCCCCCTTCCTCCTCCCCCTCCCAGCCCCGCCTCAAGGGCTAAGGAATAACTCGAGTCGTGTACACTAAGGAGATAAGGAAGTTAAAAAGGACTGTAAAGTACAAGAACCTGCAGGCGGCGACGGAGGAAAGTGCGTGTTAGTTTGTGTGTGTGTGTGTGTGTGTGTGTGTGTGTGTGTGTGTGTGTGTGTGTGTGTGTGTGTGTGTGTGTGTGTGTGTGTGTGTGTGTGTGTGTGTGTGTGTGTGTGTGTGTGTGTGTGTGTGTGTGTGTGTGTGTGTGTGTGTGTGTGTGTGTGTGTGTGTGTGTGTGTGCTCAGAATGCTAGTTTTCTTTTTTTCTTTGCTTTAAATAAATATACTTTTAATCACCTAGTTTATATATGTTTTATCAAAAGTAATAGAAAGGAAAAGAGAGAAGATAAAAAAAAAAACTGAGCGGCAAGAACCTATCCACTTTAAGTAATGTATCTCAACCCACCACCTCGAAGCATGAACGATGTGAACCCCATCAGCACACCCCCTCCCCCTACACCTGTACCTCACCTGGCCAGACAAGACGCGTCGAGTAAACACCTTTACACCCACGGGTTCCTACACGCACCAAGCTTCCTCAAGATCAGAAAAGAGCTTCGATAAGTTTACCACGCGATAAAATCTCAAGACAAGATGGAATCGCTTGATATATCCGTTTACCTGCGCTGATCACCTGCCGCAATGTTCTAGCCGAAAGACGAGCAGGCGTCGAAATGTCCACTAATCAGAAAAAAAGGGCGTGAGCGTGGGCCATAGAACACCAGGGAAGGGTCCCGCATCCCCTCAGACGGGCCTGGGAACGTATGATCTATCCGAGAATGTGAGTCTGCGCCATCACTACCGCCGACAATGGAAACGCCAGCACCAGATATGTTAATACTGTTTGGATATTTCAGCGCCATAACAATAGAAGGCATTGCACCAGAATCTCGTACACACAATGCAAGTTCAATAGCATCGTTTTTCTCCATGTTAACGTCGCACTTTATCGACGCAATTATATTTCAGGAGCGTCGGCAACATTTCTCGTGTGGTGTGTGAGCCTCAGCGGTGGCGTGCGGCGCGTCTCAGCGCGGTGAGGAGCCGCCTGCAGCCTGCCACCTCCTGCCGCCCGTCTCCCGTCTCTCGCCTCCGCGCTCTGGAATTAGATGGAGTGGATTCTCACGCCGCGGCGGGGAACTATTTAATCGTCGACAGGTGTCCATGAAGGCGCTGTGAGGGGCGCGGCACGGCCAGAGGTGCAGCACCAAACACATGCACATGAAATTGGAGATATAACAATACGCCCTCCTTTGACGCGTCAAGGTAAGTGTACATGCAATGAACGGGAGATACATTGCCTTACTGAACCACATGCAGTTGTCGAGTAAACATCAACATTCAAGCTGATGCATCTGAGAAATTACCAGTGAGCATGTTCAGCAACAGCCTCAGCAGCATAACAGCCAGCAGCCTCAGCATGGACGGCAAGAGCCCCTCCCACGGCGGCGGCAGACAGAGACAGTAAAAGAGTGGCGATATGAGCGCCTTGCTGCCTCGGAGTTGTCTCTCAGAGCCAGCTTTCCAAAGTAAAAGGAATCAATACTCAATTCAAATAAAGCGGCGGGGAATTTTCAATTTCATTTCTGAGCCTTGGTAAATAGTTGGCTCTTTGTCGAGCCCATTGATTGGTCGGCCCAAGTGCTGGATTCCATATAAATGGCCGCTAAATTGAAAATAAACAATTCGGGGATACGTAGCGACGGGACTCCTTAAGCCATTTGAAAGGGTGGTTTTCTGGTGGGCGAAATAGGCGATGGTTTCATAATACAATGCTTTTATGGGACGGCTCCAGCCTGAGCCTGGCGCTCCCAAAGGACTCCAAGGCTTTTTTGGTGGCCTGCCTCCTCCTGCAGGAGGGAGGCTGGGAGGAATACCGGCCACCTCGGTAGTCACGGCAGCCCAAGGCCCCGAGTTTTACTGACGCGGCGAACAGTACTTCAGGCCCACCGCCCGGACACGCACACGTCCCTGGCCGGCCAGTCACCGGCAGCCTCCTGCCGCCCGCAAGGTGACACGTCTCACCCGCTCTCTTTCGGTTTTCATGCCGTCTTGTGTCTTACTGTTGTCAGGCAGCTCTGCCATTCTAAGGAGCTCCTAGCCTGTGCTGCACCATATTTTACTTACCTATAATTTCCCTTCAAGAGCTAAACTAGCAAGTATTTATCTCCTACACGAGTACCACAGCAACAACAGGTATCATAAGGTGTGTGTGCCACAGTAGCGGGGTCAGGAGCCCAGCAATTGATCAGGAATTAGACTCCACCTAGAGGGAGGCCAGACCCCCGCTATACCGGCCTCTGCCTCACCGGATGTCCCCGCCGGCAGGAAGCTCAACCCAGTGACAATTACCCTTAAATCAACCCTTTAACAAGCCTTCCTCTATCGACAGTGAACGCGGCGAGGCGGGGCGCTCCCGTCCCAGCGATACCCGAGACAATGCAGGGCGTCCACCGCAGATAGACGCGGCCCTGGGACAGTGCAGCGAGCTGGGAGGACAGACAGACAGCCAGGCAGGTAGAACTCAAGAAGAGATACTCATTGTTAACGTGACACCTACAATACGCAGCTAAAGGTTCATAGTGACCTTGTACAGCCTAGTAATAGTGAGGACAGGGCACAGATGGGAGGCAGGGAACCTTGGCAAGACGCGAGGCAGGTGCGAAGCAAAGAATGGGGGAAGAAAGGGACGTACTCAAGGACTAACTCAAACGGAGGGACAAGTGAGGATTCTTTTGTATCAGGACTAACACTCGCCTTGATGGGATCTGATACCAGGATAGGAGGAGAGGTTGCCCCGCATTGTTTTGCGTGTTATTTTTTTGCTAAGGAATTTATCATCGTCTTTATTATTCATTTGGCGATGAGTCAGTGTTGGGGCGTGTGTCGTGATGGTGATGGTGGTGATGGTGGTGATGGTGTGGCGGTGATGTGTTATGGTAATGGTGGTGTTCATCATTGACACTATTATTGTCACTGAGCCTTCAATTCTACTCTCTCTCTCTCTCTCTCTCTCTCTCTCTCTCTCTCTCTCTCTCTCTCTCTCTCTCTCTCTCTCTCTCTCTCTCTCTCTCTCTCTCTCTCTCTCTCTCTCTCTCTCTCTCACACACACACACACTCATTCTTCATCGCTCAATATGTGTCATTACCATTCATTATGCAACACGCCATGCTACCTTGTGAAAAGAGTTCATTTATTCACTAATTGTGCAGGTGAGTGGGGGCCGAATATTTCCCAATCAGCCGCATGTCCCCCAAAAGACACCGCACGCCATGGACCAGACGCACCCACTCCCACCACAACCCCCTCCAAATTTCACCCTTCCCGCCTCACCACCCATGCCCGTCCGCCGCCCACGTCTCTCTGTCCTCGCCCATTCCCCATTCTCGTTCCCTTCTGGAGATCTTTTCGCTTCCCCGTGTCTGACAATGCCTTTTTTTAAGTTAATTAACATGACCGGAAATTGGTGCACGTTTTGAAAGGCGATGCGAAGTTGCTTGAGAGAGAGAGAGAGAGAGAGAGAGAGAGAGAGAGAGAGAGAGAGAGAGAGAGAGAGAGAGAGAGAGAGAGAGAGAGAGAGAGAGAGAGAGAGAGAGAGAGAGAGAGAGAGAGAGGACAAACAGACAAGCGGACAAAGACATTCCACTCCAAATATCATGTTATATAACCATTAATTCCCTCAACAGACCACCCACACCCACCACTTCACCTCGACACACCCTCGGCCACCCCAGCAGCTACCCTATTATGTGCCCTTACTCTTCACATTCCTCCAAAATTCAGTCTTAACTAACTTATGCTCCTAATTACTGCTATAATTCCCTTTCCATTCCCCGCTATCCCTCACTCCTCATCGCACTCACCCATCAGCTCCCAGACACACTCATAAACACACCTGTAGCTCCCGAATTAAAAGGAAAACGGCCAGGTGTAATGAAGGCACACCCAGGTATCTCAAGACATTAGGCTGGATATCGTTCCTACCGACTCCACACTTAAATGGAATAATTACACGTAATAAGAGGGGCGTTCTGCAATGGGTCCCTTAAAGCTGCTGCAGGGGTGACTGAGGAAACGGAGGCTCCTCTGTTCGTAAGGCATTGATTAAGTTATGATTTTTTTTTTCTTGCCAGTGACGTCAGCAAGGCCGCTTCTAATTCTTCAACACTTATCCGCTCACTAGCTCCTCGCGGTCGTTATCCGCCATCAAGCCATCAAGGGCGGCCACTCGAGTTATTAAGAAAACTGGCTCTAATTATTCCTAGTTTTTTTCTGACACCGGGAGAGTCATTAGCGGGCCGCCGCTGTGTTGCGCCCCGGTAATGTCGCTGGCGGTGTCCTCGTTCACATATCCCGTATCGACTCTCGGGGCGACACTGCCTGGTGGACAATTACTTGCACACCGCTGTGAATAATTCCCCCGGCCCTTCACGGACGGCAAGGAGGCAACATATCACGCCGGGAAGTGTATTACGCGAGGCATTAATTGAATGTGGCGCTGTAAGCAACAAGTGCCAGCGAGGTCCCAGTGCCTCCGTCAGTTCAGTGGCAGGACGTAGAGGCGAGCATCGCCCCCAGGCAGGAGGAGCGGTGTCCCCACGCAACCTGTCATTAGTGACCACCACCCTGCGGCCGCCAACACCTCCACCACCACCACCGCCGCCATCACCACTGCTGCCGTCGTCATTCCCGCCATCACCCCAGCCAGGCAAGGCCCTCCAGCAGAAGGGATATGCACAAAAAACAAATTGTTGTACTTGGTAATTATTCTACGCACACACTTTTTCTCCATCTCAGTCCAAACCTCACGCTCTTCACACCTGTCGGAAAACTAAAGATAATTCCGCAGCGCAGCGAACCTCGCGTCTCGCCGCGCCGCCTCGCCCTGTATGCAGAGCTCCCCTTTGTGTGCGCGGCAGCACGCGATGTTAGAGCATTACACGTATGACGCGCCACAATTACAGTAACATTCACAGAATCACGGACATAGATTGATTCCCAGTCATTACCAGATTATACCTTGTTTCCTCCCTGCCTTACCCAACCAACCCGCCACACAGGCCGCTCCTCCGCCTCGCTCTCTCCCTCCTTCCTTTCCTCCCTCCCTGCGTCACTCCCGTCGCCTCACACCTTCGCCATGCAAACTCTTCCCCCACATTAGCTGGTCAAGCTTTACTCTGCACAGAGCACCTGAGGCAGCGTGAGGGGCGAGGGGTGGCTGGCAGGGGGAGGGAGGGGTTGAGGACGGGCTGAGGACTGGCTGGGTTTCCTGCCTCCCAAACCCTGCAGCGATTAGCTTCTTTCGGTATAAATTTCGCGTACAGTTTAACGTATAATCAGAGACACCGCAAAAAATATATAATTATCTGAAGCTTTGTCGCAATTTTTCTGTCGCCGCAGAACCAAGTTTTACATTACTAAACTCCATAATTTCATGGCTGTAAAAACACAGGCATATGATAACATTCATAGACGCTGCATATTTTTTTGATCAGCCTCTGCCTTAATATGACCTGCATCTCATTCTCCTTAAGGCCGGAATGTGTGTTCAAAGTACGACCACCTGCTACTTAACATTGTAATTTCCTCGGAGACAAAAGAAGCTCACACAGACGCCCCTCACACTCGCCCACACGCCCTTCCTGCATCCCGCCTCCCTAACAAGACCCTGTTCGTGCAAACCTACGTCCTGACCTGAACACGAACTCGTATCCTCCATTAGCGTGTACATGATGAGACACACACACACACACACACACACACACACACACACACACACACACACACACACACACACACACACACACACACACACACACACACACACAGTCTTAAAGATAATAAAAGTATGTAAAACAGTTTGAATCATCTGAGAGAGAGAGAGAGAGAGAGAGAGAGAGAGAGAGAGAGAGAGAGAGAGAGAGAGAGAGAGAGAGAGAGAGAGAGAGAGAGAGAGAGAGAGAGAGAGAGAGAGAGTGTGTGTGTGTGTGTGTGTGTGTGTGTGTGTGTGTGTGTGTGTGTGTGTGTGTGTGTGTGTGTGTGTGTGTGTGTGTGTGTGTGTGTGTGTGTGTGTGTGTGTGTGTGTGTGTGTGTGTGTGTGTGTGTGTGTGTGTGTGTGTGTGTGTGTGTGTGTGTTTCCAACCTACAGACGAGGAAGTAGGAGTGGAGGGTGGGAAGGCAGGGCACAAGGACCACCATCACCTGGAATTAACCGCACGAAACACACCTGTCATGCCGTCACCCTTTTTCCTCCACGTCACACCACTCATTACTTGCTCAGGTGTGTGTGTGTGTGTGTGTGTGTGTGTGTGTGTGTGTGTGTGTGTGTGTGTGTGTGTGTGTGTGTGTGTGTGTGTGTGTGTGTGTGTGTGTGTGTGTGTGTGTGTGTGTGTGTGTGTGTGTGTGTGTGTGTGTGTGTGTGTGTGTGTGTGTGTGTGTGTGTGTGTGTGTGTGTGTGTGTGTGTGTGTGTGTGTGTGTGTGTGTGTGTGTGTGTGTGTGTGTGAGAGAGAGAGAGAGAGAGAGAGAGAGAGAGAGAGAGAGAGAGAGAGAGAGAGAGAGAGAGAGAGAGAGAGAGAGAGAGAGAGAGAGACGAAAAGAAGAATCGAAGGAAACTGGAGACGAGATAAGACAGACAGACAGACAGACGGACGGACAGACAGACAGACAGACATACAAACAGACAGACAAACAAACAAACAAACAAAACAACACACATCGCCACAAAAACAAAAAAAAACATACAACAGACAATAAACTAAATAACAAAACAAAAAATACCCCATTGAATGACACAAAGGAATCTAAAACCACACGCATTAGTGACAACAATTAAACTGAACCTGGAGGTGAGGGGAAGAGGGCGTTGTAGGAGGCGAAGAAAGGGAGTTTAGGGATGGCACTCTGGAGCAGGCGGAGGAGGAGGAGACGGGGTAAGAAGAGGAGGAGGAGGAGGAGGAGGAGGAGGAGGAGGAGGAGGAGGAGGCTGATGACACACTCCCATTATGCTAACGCTCAGGGATAGGCCAGGTCCTCCCATTAACACACTAACTCACTCTCCACGTACGAATATCATAATTAGGAAAAAATTATTCCTTACCGTAATGGCCCGGGGTGGGTATTAATATCGGGGCATTAGTGCGACAGGGCGTGTGTGTGTGGCGGGCTGCGGCGTGAGTTAGTGGGGCGCGCACCCTCAAGCCGCTCACAAGTTCCCGGGAATGCTTAAATATTTCCCTCAGAGTACATTCAACTAACCCCTAATTACCCGCTGATTACTCTCCTCTGAATACATTACCCTCTCCAGGTTTATCTCTCTCTCTCTCTCTCTCTCTCTCTCTCTCTCTCTCTCTCTCTCTCTCTCTCTCTCTCTCTCTCTGATATTCCGTTTTCTTTCTCTTCATAAGCAATCTCTCTCACGTTATTTCTCTATTGTTTCTCGCTTTTTTTATTTCTCTTTTTTTTTAACTTGCTTCCCTTTTATATTTATTTTGTTGCTTTCCTTTCTCATTTTTTTCTTTTTGTATTCCTCTCTTCCACTGTCTTTTTCCTGTGATCGTTCTCTCTTGGCCTTAACCTCTCCTGTCCCTACTCTCTCTCTCTCTCTCTCTCTCTCTCTCTCTCTCTCTCTCTCTCTCTCTCTCTCTCTCTCTCTCTCTCTCTCTCTCTCTCTCTCTCTCTCTCCCCCCTTACCTCGCGGCTGTCATCCTCTCACCTCCTGCTCCTCTCCATCATCTCATCCGCCACACTCCCATCTCCCGTCCCTCCCATGCCTCCCATCCCTTCATCTCCCTGTCTTCCGCCATTAACTGGGCTGGGTATATTCTTCCTCACAAAATTACACGGTAATCACTAAAACCCTTAAACCAGTCCGTCATTTTCATCACAAGTTGGTGTTATTATTCCGAAATGTTATGTTAAACGCGGCGCCACTATCAGCATTCTCAAGTCCCCGTAAAAGGAAGGAGTAATGATTAATTTATCGTGTGGCTTCAGTAATAGATACAAGGGTAGTCGTTGGTATGAAAATTAAAAGAAATTCATGTTATTGTAAAATTGTTAACAGCACCGGCAATCTCCCAGTCTTCCAGTTCTCGTCATAGGAAGCAGCAGATTCTCGTTATTTGATTAATTTCTCGCGAGGCTCCGGCAATAAGTGCAAGAGTGATCGGCAGCATGAAAATGAAAGGGTCGCGATAATATGCACCTCGTAGGTCTCCCCGCCGTCACCTCTAACATTCCCTTCTAACTTTGCTCCTTCCCCGCCGCCTGATAGCATATATTCCCAGCACCGAATCATCCAACTTTTCCCTCCCCGCCTCCTTTCCCCCCAGCTAACTTTCCTCTCTCCCTGTCTCATCCCTCCACTACGTCACTTTCGCGCGGCTCATTCTTGTCTCATATTCTTTCCCGCCGTCTACCACCTCCCCGCCTTCCGTCCCCTACGACTGCCCCTCCCTTCACCCCCGAGTTGAGGAGCAAGGGCGTGGAGGGATCGCGGACCGCAGGCCTCTAACGCGCCCCTCACACGACCACAGGCACTCACCCCGACCACCACCACTGCCGCCTCCGCCGCCTCCATGGAAAACCACTTGTAGGGTGAAGGAAGGTATCTGTATGTAACTGTAACGGGTGATAGTGATGGGGGTAAAATTAATGGTTGGAGTCAGAATGTCGATTTTTTTTTTTTTTTTTTGTGGAATGATGGTGTTGTTGTTGCTGTTGTTGTTTTTCTTGTCTTTGTTGTTGATGTTGTAGTGTTGTTGTTGATGGTGATGGTAGTATGGTGGTGGTGAAGGAGGGGCAGGAGGAGGAGGTGGTGGTGGTGGTGGTGGTGGTGGTGGTGGTGGTGGTGGTGGTGGTGGTGGTGGTGGAGATAGTGGTGGTGTTAGAGGCGGTGGTGGATTTCTCTCACCCTCCCTCCTTCCCTCCATCACTTCAAAGGGATGTCGCTCGGCGTGATGTGCTCGGGGGAGGCGGCTCGTCCCTGCGCCCCAAGACAAGGTCCACGCCATCAAAATTGCTTCATCTTCTAAAGGATTTGTGAGTCGGGTTCGATTTACACGACCTGAGCCCCCCAGAGGGATACCCGGCGCCTCACGACCCCTTCAGGAGCACGTTTTCTGTAGAGAACCAGAAGGGGAAACCTGCATATTTCCCGTTATGGCTGTATCGGCTTAGTCCTACATGACAGGCAAGAGTTGGGGGGAGTTGCGAGGGGCTAATGGGGGGTGTTTGGGGTGCTGGAGGGGGAGGTGGATGGTAGAGGAGTGTGGTTATGGAGGAGTGCGTGTTCGGTGGGTGTGGTGTGGTGTGTAGAGTGGTGTGGCTGGGTCGAGTTACAGCTCCATGGAGTGACTGAGGACGGACATGTGATCGTGTTTAATGTACGGGGAATGCATGTGGCACTAGGCAATGTTTTATGTACGAGCGACTGGCTATGACGTGAGAACAGGAGAGGTTGTGTGTGGCAAAGGCTGAGTGTGATGGTGTGATAGGAAGGAAGGAAGGAGAGGAAAGGAGGGAAAGAAATTGGGAAAAGGGAGGGGAGAGATGGAAACAGGAGAGATGGAAGATGGAGGATATTAAATGGGAGGGAGGTAGGGAGGACGGAAACTAAGGCATGAAGTAGAGAAATAGAAAAGAGAACTGAGAAAAAAAAAGAACCTTTGTGAAAGAACAAATTGATAAGTAAGAGAGAGAGAGAGAGAGAGAGAGAGAGAGAGAGAGAGAGAGAGAGAGAGAGAGAGAGAGAGAGAGAGAGAGAGAGAGAGAGAGAGAGAGAGAGAGAGAGAGAGAGAGACGTTTCTATTCGATGTTCTCAAAGTTCTGCTCCAAGGCCTTTGCGTGCGTGACAAGTGAAAGCATGAAATAAACAACAAAATCCTTCTCCTCCTTATTCCACTCACAACACATCAATGAGCTGAACAATATTCCCGCTCTCTGGAATGCCGTTCACCCTGTTCCGAGCGACCCTGAACGACCTTATCCCCGCCAAGGGTCAAGGGTCGAGGGCAGGACTTCTGGGGCATCCCGCGACCCGGCCTGACCTCCACGTGACTTCCTAAAGGTCGTACGGATCATTGCTGACCTGACCTCGCATCTTCAGCACCGCCCAACTGATCCCTTTACGAGTACAAGGCTCACAGGGATCTCAACACAGCACCGAAGGATCTAAAAACCATTATCAATCATTTAAGTCGACGTCCTTGTGTGTACATATCCTTTACACGTATCCTTCACTCCTTTCCATTATAACCAATGGCTCACGTACTGATACAACCTTTATGATTCAGGTATACACGCTCAACTCAGGATTTTAAAAGCCACTGATCAATAAACGTGGAATCCTTATCGGTATCCTTTACACACATCCTTAATTAATTTTCACTGTCATCCTTCATTTCTGTCCTGACGAAAGCTTTATAATTCATATCCAGGTTCACTGTAGGATCTAGGAAAGCTGGTACCTATGAATAAAGTCCACATTCCTATACATATCATATACACGTGTCCTTTATTCATTTTCATTATCATATTTCACTCAAGTGTTGGCAAAAAAAAAAATCATATTTTATACATAGGTTAACCATAAAATAATAAAAAATAAAACATTACCTATCAATGAAGTACAAATCCTTACATACATATCCTACACACATATCCTTTACTCTTTGAACAATCATCCTTCACTTACAAAAAAAAAAAAAAAAAAAAAAAAAAACACTAAATTAAAACACAAACTCCACACAGGATTTCAGCGAGAATAAAGTCAACACATCCTTGTACGTATCCTTTAACACACGATCCTTTATTCCTTTTCACTCCCATCACTCATTCATGTGCAGAGAGAAGGCTTCATAATCGAGGCACACAGGTTCATATTTCACCGCCAGGGTCATCAGGGGCGTCAGCAAACCATGTGCAATTACCCATTTCCCGCCGCCATCAGGAAGAGCGTCAGGCTTTCATGAACTTTCGTGAAAAAAAAAAAAATATATATATATCTGCAATCCATCAGGTATAAAAAGCGTTACTGTGTATTTGAGCGTGAACGAGGAGCAGCGAGAGGAGGAGTGAGAGGAGGTGGTTGAGGAGTAGGAGAGTGAAAGAGAGGGTTAGGATAAGTACACAAGATATAAAAAAGGGAAAAAAATGAACTGAAAGAAGGGATATTGAATAGAGAGTGGTAAAGTAAAGAGAGGAGGCGTAACAAGAAAGAATAAATGCGTGGTAAGTATGAGAAAGACGAGGAACACCAGAATGCAAGAGATTAAAGAACGTGAAAGATGAGAAAGGAAAAGAGGAATACAAAATAACAACACACAAAAAAAAAATTAAGAGAGGCATTAGAAAAAAAAGAGCGGATACAAAAAATGCCGATAATAACAGTAACAAAATAGTAGAGGATATGAAAATGGTGAATAAACAAGGGAGAAGGAAACAATGCAAAAAAATAAAGAAAGAAAGAAGGTCGAAGCAGTAGAATAGAGTAAGAATGTTAGTGCGAGGAAAAGGAAAGAAATTATTTAGTGAAACGAGGAGGAAGAAAAGGAACATAAGGTGAAAAAGATAGATAAGATGAATACACAAAAGATAACAAATAAATAAATAAGTAAATAAATAAATAAATAAATAAATAAATAAATAAACAAATAAATAAATAAAATAAAAACACCTAAACAAGCAAAAGAAAGAAGAAGCAGTAAGAAGACCAAAATAAATATATGAGTACCAGAAAATAAGAAGACTAACAGTAAGAAGAATAAAGAGAAAGAAAACGACAGACAAGTACCAGACATTCACACATCACCACCACTATCACCACCACCACCACCACCACCACCACCACTATCACCACCACCACCACCACCTTCTAATCCCCTGTGTCGCCTCGCTTCATTATACATTTAACTCTATTGGACGTCGCGCCTCCCTCGGGCAGGTATTGAGCAGGTGAGCGCTAAGTCCCGACATGCAGTAATTGGCTCCTCTTCTTACATGGCTTTTCTCTGCACGCGCCTAGTCTCGCTTCTCTCACCTGTCACACGCCAACAGGTAAGCTCCGGCGCGATGATTGATTCCCCAGGTGACATTACGGGGATTCCAAAGGGACCCTCCTGTTGCCTAAAGTAAACACGACCAGACGAGACAGACACACAGGCAGACAAACCCGAAGTAGTATTGCAAACATGAAAATGGTGGTCTAACTCGAGGGAATAGATTGCAAGCACGCACGCACACACTCACGCAAACACGGTACAGGACAATACCCTGGTCTGGTCGTACACACACACACACACACACACACACACACACACACACACACACACACACACACACACACACACACACACACACACACACACACACACTTACAGACACTTACAACAGCAATGAAAGTACTCAAATATAACACAGAAGTACAGAAAAACAAGAAAATTAAAGAAGATAAGAAGAAAAGAAGAAAGAGACGAAAAGATAAAAGAAAAAATCATAAAGTATAAATGCATTACATCATTCACAACCAAAGTCCATTTAGAGTACTTTCTCTCTCTCTCTCTCTCTCTCTCTCTCTCTCTCTCTCTCTCTCTCTCTCTCTCTCTCTCTCTCTCTCTCTCTCTCTCTCTGTGGCATCTAATTCTCCCCTTAATCCATTAGCACAGGCTTTCCCGCAAAACTCAGGCGTGTGTAAATATTTAACTAGCAATATTGCTCATCTAATACTGTCTGTGCCGCGAGCGATCGTGGAGGAGGGAGAAGAGAAGGTGGCGAAGAAAGAGTGGGAAAGAGGACAAGGACGCGGGAGAGAGCAGAGAGGGGGAGGGGAAGGATATAAGAGGAAAGAAAAGAAGAGAAAAGGTGCTGATAAATGAAAAATATGTCGCTTTGACAGAGGAATGTGTCAGCATATATGAAAAGAGGAAGGCAGGGAAGGCGCCGACCAGAAACAGAGGGACATAAAGGATGTGGAATATGGAAAGAAGTGGAGGAGGAGGAGGAGGAGGAGGAGGAGGAGGAGGAGGAGGAGGAGGAGGAGGAGGAGGAGGAGGAGGAGGAGGGAGAAGAAAGAGGAGGAGGTTCCATCCACTCAGTGACGCCCATTTCAAGCATCAGAGAAACAGCAAAACTCTCTCTCTCTCTCTCTCTCTCTCTCTCTCTCTCTCTCTCTCTCTCTCTCTCTCTCTCTCTCTCTCTCTCTCTCTCTCTGGAAGGGTTACTGACTCACGTAGTTTCCTCACGTCAAGCAGAGGTCAAGAAAATCATATATATTGTAATTTCACCTTTTATGAGTGTCTCTAAGTGAAAAGGTAAAGAAACAGGACGTCACTGCCCTCCACTCTGCGTCCCTCACTCCGCACCTCTCCATCACCACCGCCTCAACCACCACCACATCCTCCGTCAGTAGAGGCCGCGCCGGACCGACCCTCACCCGTGTACCGTCAGCGCCTTGTACAGTCAGTCAGTCCTCCGTGATTGACTTCCACCCCCTTCAACGCCACGCTCGAGTCCTTTTCCAACGTTTATTCAGACTGGCGCCGAGACTCCCAATTTTCATCAAAGTCGGGCCTCAAAACCCTCCCGGATCTTTCCAGGGCGTCATTTTTTTTTTTTTTTTATTCTCTTTGTAAATTCACTTGACCTCTGTCCCGTCCCGTCTCGTCTCATTCTGTCCAATCTCGTCCCGTCCCGTCATTTCGTGAGGCTCGCTTGTCCCTCTCGGTCACAACGGCATAACTCCTCAGCTGATCACAATGGCTTTAAATGCTTCTCCCCGGGGGACAGGTTGGCGCCTACTTCACAAGGAGGAGGAAGAGGAGGAGGAGGAGGAGGAGGAGGAGGAGGAGGAGGAGGAGGAGGAGGAGGAAGGATTCTTGTCTTCTCGAGGATGAGTCTTGTCATCTGCCGTGTGAATGGAAGTCCTTCATAAACTCTTCATTCCACATCAAAAGTTTATACCTGGTTGTGTTGTTCTTCTCCAACACTTTTTTTCCAGTATCTTTCTGTTCTGCTCTGTTCGGGTCATCTTTACCTCACATTTAACTTTCATATTGCTTGATTTACAGTAAAAAAATAACCCTTTATACACTCTTTCCATCATTCAAGTTATGAACGCACTAGTATTTCCAGCAATCTTCAGTCCTGGAAAATCTTGTAAAAATGTAGTTATTTTACTGCTCAAATATTGCTGTTGCTCTCACGTCCTGCCTCACGCTGCTGCCTTATATAATCGCATCCTTCTTGCCTCGGGAACCATGTATGCAATATCCCTTTCTCGCTGTCCCTGCAGGAGGCCGCTGGTAGCCTCTCCCTCACTCCCTCATGAATCACGCTTTCGGCCTCTAATCCATCACTATCGCTAATAGATTAATGCTAAAACGACCCCAGACAAGCGAAAGTAAACACGAAACCATGATCTACGCAAGTCGCTCAGGTACTCGTAACTACACTTACTTGCTGGACGGACTAGTATGCTCTCTCTCTCTCTCTCTCTCTCTCTCTCTCTCTCTCTCTCTCTCTCTCTCTCTCTCTCTCTCTCTCTCTCTCTCTCTCTCTCTCTCTCTCTCTCTCTCTCTCTCTCTCGATGTTCAGGTGATCTGCATGCAGGTCAACCCTCGCCTTGATCATGCATACAAGAGTGCAGATATCCATATTCTGTCAGCCAGGTGTGCAAAGAGCAGAGGCGAGGTGGACAACGCTCGGCTACTGTTGCAAAAGAGTGACAGGTGACGTATTAACTCACTCCTGAAGAGGCACCACTCCAGGCATGAGCTGATGGCTGGGTGTGCGGGGTGATTGGTTTGGCGGAGACTTAGCGGAGGGAGATACTGAGGAAGGGGAGGTAAGCTAATGTTGCTGTGAATGGAGCAGCGTGGATGTGATTAGTGGTGTGGTGGTTTAAGCTAAGAGAGTGAAGGGAGCCAGATGATGTGATACGTAGAATTACAATACTGGATAGAGATCAAGGGATAGCGTAAAGAGAAATTAGGTAATATGATGGTGTTGGTGTATAGAAAATTGGAATACTGCGATGCAAAAGTACAGCGGTGTAAGGGAGTCATAGATACTGAGGCTGGGGTAGAGAAGTGAAGTAGGGTGTGGAGAGTTTACATGCTGTGACTGGGTTGATGCGGTAAGGGTGAGATAGTGTGGCGTGGCTGGGGTGGCGTGGCGGAGTTAGAGTAGTGTGGCAGGCGAGGGGGTGGCATGTCCTGGGTTGAGGGGAAGGGGAGGGGGAGTGGGAGGGCGGCGTGTCACACAACAGGAGCGGACCTTAAACAATCAATACTGCTAAATCTAAGGTTTCTGATCCTCTCACTGATGTAACCATTCCTTCCCTTAACCACCTCTACTCTCTCTCTCTCTCTCTCTCTCTCTCTCTCTCTCTCTCTCTCTCTCTCTCTCTCTCTCTCTCTCTCTCTCTCTCTCTCTCTCTCTCTCTCTGTAAGTTAAACTCCTCTAATCATACACACATCAGTATAATGAACTCACCCCAGCTGGCCCAGTATTTAGCAGGAGGCCTCTAGTAGTCCCTCCACACACACCCTCCTCCCCTCCCCTTCACTCCCCTTTACCCCTTTACTTCGTGCCAGTGAACACAGCACCCACCCACCGCCTTCCTTCCAATCTCATCAGCCTCAAACTAATCCCCAAGTCCCTCCCAATCTTTTTACTCCACGTTAATCCGCACCTCCAGGTCTCATTCAGGTAATCTCCATCTCCTAATTACTATAACCACGGTGAATCCCTTGATCCCTCCCGGCCCTGCCCATTATGTAAATCACTAGCGCCTCTGTAATATTTGTTAATCACCGTGCCAGCTTGAAATCTTCCTCATTACACCAGAGCAGCACCGGGCAAGGTTGACCTGAAAGAGAGGGAGAGGATGGGGAGATGGGACAGGGTTGGGAGAAAGAGGGAGAGGATATGGTGGGGGGAACGAGGGAAATGAGATGATGGGAAATGAGAAGAGATGAGAAAAGTGGAGACTGAGTACAGTAGAGAGAGAGAGAGAGAGAGAGAGAGAGAGAGAGAGAGAGAGAGAGAGAGAGAGAGAGAGAGAGAGAGAGAGAGAGAGAGAGAGAGAGAGAGAGAGAGAGAGAGAGAGAAAGTGGGGGAATTGGAAGAAAGAAAGAAAGGAAGGCATGCAAGCAGAGACAGAGAGATAGGCAGACAGACAGACAGAAAGGCAGACAGGCAAACATACAGACAAGACATGGACTCACACACACACACACACACACACACACACACACACACACACACACACACACACACACACACACACACACACACACACACAGAGAGAGAGAGAGAGAGAGAGAGAGAGAGAGAGAGAGAGAGAGAGAGAGAGAGAGAGAGAGAGAGAGAGAGAGAGAGAGAGAGAGAGAGAGAGAGAGAGAGAGAGAGAGAGAGAGAGAGAGTGTGTGTGTGTGTGTGTGTGTGTGTGTGTGTGTGTGTGTGTGTGTGTGTGTGTGTGTGTGTGTGTGTGTGTGTGTGTGTGTGTGTGTGTGTGTGTGTGTGTGTGTGTGTGTGTGTGTGTGTGTGTGTGTGTGGTTGTGGCTGTGTATGCTGGCAGTCCATCGCAGCAAGTGGTCCCCTCCTCCCTTCCTTCCCTCAGCCACCACCTCTCCTCCTCAACTTCCTCTTCTTTCCGTCCTCCTCCTCCTCTTCCTCATGCCACGTTTCAATCGCAAAGTCGAGGAGACAAGACGCTACGAGGTTTTGCAATTATAGTAATAAATCATGGTGAGGGAGTCTTCTCTAAAACCCGGCAGCGGGAGGAGGAGCCAGAGCGCGCGTCCGCCAATCCGGCCCCGCTCCCCCGCTGCCCTCTCCAGGGTTTTCATCAGGCAAGCTCATTCGTTCTCTAATTACTGCACCAAATGGGGGTGCAACATTGCAACACCCCCTTACCCCCATCGACTCAGCGGGGGGCGGGGCTAACCCTCCGGCAACCTGAACTGGCCAATAGCCTTCCTCCATGGGCAGGACCGGTTCACCGACAGCCAATCAATGAGCCACTTAACAGGGTGGCTCCTCCTACCTCACACTTGTGTCGAGACATTTACATATTGAAAGTAACGGACAGACTGAGAGGTTGAGACTCTCAACTCTATCTGAATCTAATGGAAGACTGAATCCCACACGCGAAACAAGGCAACAAAAAACACAATTTGCATACCCTAAAACCTCGCTAATTTGGCGACACCCTGGCCTGGCACCCCTGGAACCACCGCCACAGTCAAGCTACACCAAGCAATACAGGAAACTGGACGACGATGAGTGTAAGCACGCGAAGCACCGCCGCTCAGACCGCAGGACGCACCGCAGGGAAAGTTCCGACGGCGAGCGTGCGAATTTGGCGGGAGGAGAGGCGGCAGGCATGACCACGATGAGCATCCCGCATCCTGGGTGGGTACTGAGGCACGCTGACTGATCACGGTCCTCTTGACAGCCTCCTCACTCACCCACGGACCCTCTCACACCAACCTCCCTCAACCCTGAGCGTCACAACCTCGCCACAGAGACTTAAGCTCGCTTCACTCGGCCCCCCACGGACGTCTTGAACGGACGAGCCAGTAGGACTACCCAGGCCACTCACTTGGTCGTGCTAAACCACATCATTTTAACGAGTCCACCGCCTGCTCTTCACGCCACCTCAATGGGTCCTTTACGGGGAGTCTCCTTCATATTCAAATTAAGGTTGAATCGAGTGCTTCCTCCGACCCAGCGAGCGTATAATGACGGAGACACTGCTAGGCCTCAGCATCACCATCCAATGAGAGAGAGAGAGAGAGAGAGAGAGAGAGAGAGAGAGAGAGAGAGAGAGAGAGAGAGAGAGAGAGAGATGGTGCGGTAATAGAAAAAAAACTTACGAAGAGGCAAAAAATGAGTGAACTGTTCCCTTCCTTCCTCCCTTCCTCCCTCCCTCCCTCCCTCTCTCTTGTGCCATTCCCGGGTGAGCTGAGAGGTAAAGAAAACATGTAAGCGCGAGGTTGATTCTCTGCCTTGCGCTCTTAGGAGGAGGAGGAGGAGGAGGAGGAGGATGGACTAACTACCTCCCGTTTACATCCCGACTTACTCACTAATGGAGGGAGATAGTCAAGGCTGAGATGAACGTGGCCTGGGTCCCTGACTACCTGCCTAACCAAAATGCCTATTAGTCGTGCGTTACGATTAACATCACGATATATGTCCGCACTACAGAAGAGATACACACGGTCGATTTTACAGTTCACAGAATACAGTAAATTTAAGCCAGAATGCTGGAATTATGTAGGAAATAGATTCAGTATATTTTCATAGGTCTAATTGAAAGTTCTTATTTCTCCCACTCATCTTCCGTTTTCGTCATTCTTTCCCCTCAATCCGTAAATTATATAGAAACTAGATTGAGTTTATTTTGCCAAGTCTAATTGAAGTTACTTATTCCTTCTTATTTCAACTCATGTTTCCTCCCTTAGCATTCCTTCTGCCTGACCTGTGAATTATATATAAAAACAGTTTCTATTTATTTCTACATCTACTAGTTTAGTTGAGCCACTTAAACCTACCAGTTTTTTGCCTTTTCTTCCCTTACCCCTAACCTTCATCACTTCCTCTGCTCATCCCTGCCCACTAAGCACACCCGTAGTGACCATTACTAAGAACACTCGTCCCCTGCACAACCCTCTCCCTCCTAGGACCCGAGGAGCTTCGAGTCAATGCCCGAAGCCCAGTATCCTGAAGGAGGCAGGCAGGAGGGCTTCTCTCGACTATCTCTCGACTCCCTTCTAGTGTCCCTCCCCTCTAAGCCCCAAGACGCCGGAGGATAATAATTTCCTCTCCCCTCTTTCAAGCCTCATTCGTCAAGGGGGATATTAAGGCGGTGAACTGAACTGAGGGTGGTGTTCGCATTCCCCGCCCCTCGCCCACAATCCCCTGCACTCTCTCCGTATCACCTTCCCCTCTTCTCCAACTGATACTTCCACTTAACACTTCCACATTCACCTCCCCAATGCGCATTCCATCCAGTTCAGTGTCCGCTCAATGCACTAATCTTCACGCAATTTATATACTCCACTTCACCTCTCCTGCATAGCTTCATAATATAGAGCAATTGCTGACCCTCACCATATACTTCACGCATCTCTTATATCTTGGCTACACTGATAAACGAATCTTCTGTTCTTGTCTTGCTGCATAATCTCCTTCAGTGTAATACAGACCCATAGAAGGCGTGTATATTGACGGTGGATTATTGAGTGTAAATGTTGGGTCTCTCTCTCTCTCTCTCTCTCTCTCTCTCTCTCTCTCTCTCTCTCTCTCTCTCTCTCTCTCTCTCTCTCTCTCTCTCTCTCTCTCTCTCTCTCTCTCTCTCTCTCTCTCTCTCTGTGTGTGTGTGTGTGTGTGTGTGTGTGTGTGTGTGTGTGTGTGTAAGGATGATTTAGTAAAGCTGCAAAATAAGTAAATTTGTCACATGCAGCAGCAGCAGCAGCAGTTGTAGCACAACGACCTCAACAACAACACCCTCAACAACAACAACAACAACAACAACAACAACAACAACAACAACAACAGCAATAATAATAACAACAACAACAACAACAACAACAACAACAACAATATCATTAATAATTACAATCATAAAAGAAAACAAACAAACAAACAAACAAACAAACAAACAAGAACAAATATATAGAAAAAAACAGAACAAAACCATACCAATGAGAAAGATGAAAGGGTAAAGAGAAAAGTAAGAAGAGAAAAAGAAAAATAACTTAGGAAGGAAATAAAATTCACACCCAACAAGGAGGATGAACAAGTCTACGGAAAAATCACATCACTGTTTGTATGACATTGGCACAGACAACATGAAAATTAATATTAATGTTGAACTATTATAGTTTTACTCCAAAATTGTGAAAAAAAAATGACATACAATAATAAAACTAAATACAAATATAAAACCTATTCAAAATATTATTACTCTTTCACTTATAAAAATTACCAAGTGAATTACACTGCCAGAGCAAATGAAGGACTAGCAGGGAGGAGCACGTCAAGGAGCGGTCACTGCAGCCTTTTCCTGGGTGTCTCCAAGCCCCGGGAGTTAGTGAAGCAATGGAGGAAGCAGTGATAGAGAGAAATAGTGTCGGAAAAGTTTGAGGGTAGGTGATAAATACCTCTTTGTTACCTTCCTTCCTGTGTGTGTGTGTGTGTGTGTGTGTGTGTGTGTGTGTGTGTGTGTGTGTGTGTGTGTGTGTGTGTGTGTGTGTGTGTGTGTGTGTGTGTGTGTGTGTGTGTGTGTGTGTGTGTGTGTGTGTGTGTGTGTGTGTGTGTGTGTGTGTGTGTGTGTGTGTGTGTGTGTGTGTGTGTGTGTGTGTGTGTGTGTGTGTGTGTGTGTGTGTGTGTGTGTGTGTGTGTGTGTGTGTACATAGACGTGAAAGTGACACCTTTTGTGAATTACATGAAAGTAATGGAGGCATTTTGTGTGACAAAGTCACACAAAATGTTGCAATAAAGAGAAAGGTGAAAACGAGAGAGAGAGAGAGAGAGAGAGAGAGAGAGAGAGAGAGAGAGAGAGAGAGAGAGAGAGAGAGAGAGAGAGAGAGAGAGAGAGAGAGAGAGAGAGAGAGAGAGAGATACAGGAGGCAGCGCGGTATTATCCAGCAACATTATATTCAAATTATCGCATGAAATATGAAGGGAGACGTCCTATAAATAAGCCTTGCCATTGTATCGAAGGTTTCCCAGGTAATCACGACACACACCAGCCCGCCGCCCATTCTCCTGTGACACTCGGGCTGCTGCAGGGCTTCCCGGGGGTCCTCCTGGGGGGCCTTCGTCAGATAGCTCCTTGTAACATCTACAGAAGTATGAGATCTTCACCCTACAGTCTAGTTTGAGCAGTGTGAGCCTTGAAGGAAGCTGGAAAGTTACGATTACCTAGTTAAGTTACCGTATTTTAAGTTTCCGAATTCCAACTTATGTTTAATCATACAAGTTACCGGGCAACACAACTTACCCTGTCGTAAAGTTCTAGAAGTTACCGGCTGCTATAGATCACCAAGTTCTGTCTGTTATTGGGATTTCAAGCTTGTGTGTAGTTTCTTGCCAGGTTTCGTTTGTTTATAGTCACATTTCTACAGAAAATATATTCATTTTGCTTCAGAAAATAATGAAAGAAATTAATTAATGTGCAACCCTTATATCAAGAAAGTAAATTTCTTTTACAATTTTAATTACATGAACAAAACATAAACTTATCGACTAACTGTTGTCTTAAGAAAAACTATACATAATTTTTGTCTATCCTAAATATGAAAAAGCTGACTTAAATCGTACGGAAATAAAAGAAAAATTAAGTTAATATATAAAAAAAAAGAACGTAAACAAACTCGAATGAAATCAGCAAAGACTCGCCTCACACAACAACATTTCAGCGTCGAAGCAGACACGTGAAGAGAGAGACAGAAAAAAAAAAAACCACCAGAACCCATAAATATCAGAGGAAAAGTAGAGTGTGTGACGCTAAGACTTGTGTGTCACGAAGCTAACAGGGATGACAGGACGACACCGCGCCACAAGACAAGCATAACTGACTAAAGCACTCAAGGGCAGCCAGGGACACTTTAAGGGCGGACGCAATAGCTTACCTGGGGAAGGGTAGAGAGGGAAGAAAATCAAGTAAGGACCAATGCTACACCTGTGAACGAGTCACCACCACAGGGAAACATCTTGTGGCTCAGGAATGACTCGACGCTTCCTGCTATAATTCACACTGCAGATTTGTCCTGTGTGTGTGTGTGTGTGTGTGTGTGTGTGTGTGTGTGTGTGTGTGTGTGTGTGTGTGTGTGTGTGTGTGTGTGTGTGTGTGTGTGTGTGTGTGTGTGTGTGTGTGTGTGTGTGTGTGTGTGTGTGTGTGTGTGTGTGTGTGTGTGTGTGTGTGTGTGTGTGTGTGTGTAGGTGCGACACATCCGGCACAGGAGTCGCCTCTCGTTATGTGCACGACAGAGAGAGAGAGAGAGAGAGAGAGAGAGAGAGAGAGAGAGAGAGAGAGAGAGAGAGAGAGAGAGAGAGAGAGAGAGAGAGAGAGAGAGAGAGAGAGAGAGAGAGAGAGAGAGAGAGAGAGAGAGAGAGAGAGAGAGAGAGAGAGAGAGAGAGAGAGAGAGAGAGTCACTGGTGGAGAAACAGCAATCGTCACCTCCGTCATGGACTTTGCTGCTTCTGATTATACTGATTAACGTGTGTGTGTGTGTGTGTGTGTGTGTGTGTGTGTGTGTGTGTGTGTGTGTGTGTGTGTGTGTGTGTGTGTGTGTGTGTGTGTGTGTGTGTGTGTGTGTGTGTGTGTGTGTGTGTGTGTGTGTGTGTGTAGATCCACAGACTGCCTGATTTTCTTCACTTACATTTGTTAAGTAGTTTTGATACTCCTGGAACACTCACCTCTACACACACACACACACACACACACACACACGGTGAGGATGCCACTTCTTGCACATAATATCGCCACACCCTCCATTCCAAAACAACATCCGCCTTCCCCCAGACATTCCCCGGAACACACACACGCTCCGAGATAACGCGGGCATGCACATTCCCAGCAAGAGGTGCGCCTTAGGAAAAAAAAAAAAAAAAAAGATAGAAAAAAAAAAGAATAAAGATACTCGGGAAACATGAAAAGCCAGACACACACACACACACACACACACACACACACACACACACACACACACACACAGCAAGTGGCTTCATCCTAAGGGAGTTTCAGATATGCTAGATGTAGGACGTCTATATACATCTCTCTCTCTCTCTCTCTCTCTCTCTCTCTCTCTCTCTCTCTCTCTCTCTCTCTCTCTCTCTCTCTCTCTCTCTCTCTCTCTCTCTCTCTGTCTCTCTCTCTCTCTCGTCGTGCTCCTTCTCCCAATACTCAGTTTTCTATTTTTTTCTTTATCTTTATATTATTTTC
>NC_087163.1:5747500-5782500 GCF_035594125.1 Scylla paramamosain
ATCTCAAAAAGGAAAGGCGAGTTCGTGACAGGAGGAAAATATAAACAAGGAGAGAGAGAGAGAAAGAGAGCGAGAAAAAGAGTGAGAGGTTGAGATGACACTGGTATGACGTTAGAAGGTGTCAACGCTCCGGCATCTTCATTGTGTGTGTGTGTGTGTGTGTGTGTGTGTGTGTGTGTGTATCTGTGTGTGTCAAGGAGCGCACACTGGCTTTGTTTATTATTAACGTATTGCTTCAGTTGTCCAGGCAAAGGTGTATGTATGTGTGCATTACTTAAAGGTATTAAGTGATTGCTGTTCCTCCTTCATGGTTATTTATATGGTGTAAGATCCGGGACAGGTGTTGATCTTGTCTTCCTTACAAGGTACTGAATTGATATTAAGACTTCTCAGGATCAAATAAATCGCTATATTTTCACTTAGTTTTCCTTTTCTCCTTTTTTTTCATTCAGTCAATTTATCTCTCTCTCTCTCTCTCTCTCTCTCTCTCTCTCTCTCTCTCTCTCTCTCTCTCTCTCTCTCTCTCTCTCTCTCTCTCTCTGATAAAACAATGCAACTCGGTGACAGGACTCTTTACGTGATGTCCTCTGAGGTCGGGACTTTAAGGGCAATAAAACGAGTCCCCAACATAACTTGCTTGGTCCTCTGTGTGTGTGTGTGTGTGTGTGTGTGTGTGTGTGTGTGTGTGTGTGTGTGTGTGTGTGTGTGTGTGTGTGTGTGTGTGTGTGTGTGTGTGTGTGTGTGTGTGTGTGTGTGTGTGTGTGTGTGTGTGTGTGTGTGTGTGTGTGTGTGTGTGTGTGTGTTTATACTAACGATCTGTCTTGTGCAATCAGCTGTAGTGCAAGTCCAAATTTGTTGTTGTTGTTTGTTTGTAATGTTGTTGTTGTTGTTGTTGTTGACTGGTGCAAGTTATTAATGTCGAATGAGAGAGAGAGAGAGAGAGAGAGAGAGAGAGAGAGAGAGAGAGAGAGAGAGAGAGAGAGAGAGAGAGAGAGAGAGAGAGAGAGAGAGAGAGAGAGAGAAAGTCGCAGTATTTGAAAAGAAAACCGTACATGGCCCTATTCCTTTGTTTTCTTGATCTACCACACTGCTATCACTCCCTCCCTATCAAGACCACCATCACTCTCTCTCTCTCTCTCTCTCTCTCTCTCTCTCTCTCTCTCTCTCTCTCTCTCTCTCTCTCTCTCCCCTGTTTGTGTGTGTGTGTGTGTGTGTGTGTTTTATCAGTACCCTATATCTTTAAGCATGGGCGTGGAGATGCTGGTGTCGCCTTGGAGGAGGAGGAGGAGAGAGAGAGAGAGAGAGAGAGAGAGAGAGAGAGAGAGAGAGAGAGAGAGAGAGAGAGAGAGAGAGAGAGAGAGAGAGAGAGGTAGGAAAGGTTCAATGGGCGTTTGTAGGTCCTGAGAAAATTACATTCACAGACCCTGGCGAGGACTGCACGTTATGCCTCGTTATGACGTCCACTCCCATTACTGAACATTATCGCAACTGATGACCGATTTGTGATGTTATTCAGACCCATTACGTGATGATGACAACGACACACCATCACCACCACAGCCACTATTACTTTCAACCACCACCACGACTGCCACCACCATTACCAGCTTCACACCACCACCACTACCACCACCACCACCATTGGCGCCACATCTCAGAAAGCGCAATTCACGCTCCGGCCAATTCCAACGCGCCTAAAGTGCACCTTAAGTATAACTCTCGCCAGAACCAATAGACAATCGCGACCTCCACGAGCCATGAAATTGTTTGACGCACATCGGGGACAAAAAATAATTTAAAGAACCTTCCGAGAATTACCGTTTCCAGGCACCGGAGCATTCACTCGTCCCGGAGCAGTCAATGCGGTGGTGGTGGTGGTGGTGGTGGTGGTGGTGAATGCATAGGATTACACTTGAAAATGTCCTTTTCCACTTTAAGTCATGTTTCTACTAACACCTCCACCAAGTTCAATTCGTTTGGCAGTGATTGCATTTGGCGTTTTTTTCAAGCTTTCCTGCATATGCTGTTACCGAAGATTATATTCGCTTCTATGAAAAAAAAAAAAAAAAGATAAACCTCCATAACTCAACTATATTTAAGTATATCACCAGCGAGTTAAATTGCGGGTGAAATAAAAGGCATGAAGGGTCATATTATCAAACACTCCATTCCCTGAAGAGCCTTGTCGTGTAGAAAATAGTAGCACTTATCCTGAGACTCCTGCATGTTCCAGTCCCTTGCAAACTCTGAAGAGAATAGAAAAGATTTACTTGATCATTTAACTATAGGACATAACTGCGATTCCAATTTTACACCTTTCCCATTCAAAAACAACAATGAAGACCTTTGTCATTTCCGGAACGATAATCTATTCAGCAGTAAACAACATGAAAACAACCTGATAATATGTTTTGTAGCCTCCCAGTCTCTCCCTGTGAAAAAGGCATCACAAAGGAGATCACAGGAGCAGCACAACACAGGACCTCTCTCTCAGGTGTACAGATTATTAATAAGCCATCGTTCTAATGGTTCACACAAGTATAAGGGAGTTCACACCTGTCGATACCCTCACCAAGGCCAGGCTCATCCAATTACCTGCCATTATCAGCATTGCTCTAAACATAGACAGTGAAGCACGTGGCCTGAAGACTTGTGCGTGTCTATCAGCCTTCACCAGTTGATCTATTAGGTGTTAAGAGTGTTAGGAGTCAACACAACAGCACTGACAACAGAAATGTGCAAGAATGTTAGCGATAAAGTCATTATGTTGCCACCACCACCACCACCACCACCACCACCACCATACCACAACACTGCTGCCACCACCACCACTCCAGTACCACTACACTGCTACCACCTCTATCACCACCACACCAATACACACGACTACCGCCTCCGATACCAGTACCACCACAACACCACTACCACCTCCACCAGCACCACAACACACACCATTACCACTACTACCACCACCACTGCAACACTACCACCAGCCCCACAACACACACCACCTCCATTGCTACAGTAAGAGGCATGATTATCCGCACTAATCTCGTCAACGGCCCTATCGACACCAGTCTAATGTGTTGTGGCAATTGCTTTTCTACTCCATCTTCTCCCCCACCCACACTTTCCCTCCTCCACAGTGTCTCTATCCTTTCCTCCACTTCAGCCACTCCCTCAGGTACATACTCTCTCCTCTCCTCCAGCCCTCCTTCCCTCGTCTGTGCCATTTCTTTCTTCTCCCTCTGCCTCAGCTGCGTCACGGTTCTCCTAGGTCGTGAAGGGAAAGATGGGAGGGAAGGGGGCAGTAAGGAAGGGAAGGGAGGGGGGCAGAGGCGGTCAATGGACACTTCTGTACCCTGTGGCATGATTTTCTCCCCTCGCCTGACCTCCTACCTCCCCTCCTCTCGTCTCTTCTTTCTCCCTTCCCCCTAACCCTCCTCCTTCTCCTCCTCCCATTCTCTTCACGCCATACGCTCTGCTCTTCCCTTTCTCTCTGACACTTTTACATGTGTGAGTAACGAATAAAGGAAAGAGAATAAACAAAGAGGCAAAAAGACACTCTTTCCCCAAACTTTTGCGTGCGAAGAAAAATTCACGTTCATGTTATTGATGTGTTGAATCTACTTTTATCTGTTTATCAGCAACACACACACACACACACACACACCACACACACACACACACACACACACACACACACACACACACACACACACACACACACACACACACACAAGCACAAACACAAACGCGTGCGCGGCTGTACGATGTAATATATCATCTGAACACAAATTACAGTCTACAGGCCAGATGCACAGTGGGTGGCGATGTGGAGGAGGAGGAGGAGGAGGACGAGGAGGAGGAGGAGGAGGAGGAGGAGGAGGAGGAGGAGGAGGAGGAGGAGGAGGAGGAGGAGGAAGAAGAAGAAGAAGAAGAAGAAGAAGAAGAAGAAGAAGAAGAACAACAACAACAACAACAACAACAACAACAACAACAACAACAACAACAACAACAACAACAACAACAACAACAACAACAAGATGATGATGATGATGATGATGATGATGATGAAGATACAAAGGAATACAAAAGAAGTCCAAACAGCAACAGACCCCGAGGTCCTTATTAGGGTGTTTTAGGTGATTCATTCTGCGGTAACTATTAGCGGGAGACAGAGGATAGCACAGAAGGACAAGGAGGAGGAGGAGGAGGAGGAGGAGGAGGAGGAGGAGGAGGAGGAGGAGGATGGGAGGGGAGGAAGAGAATAAAGGGGACGCAGGAAGTGAGGGAAGAAAGACAGAAAGAAATGAAAAATGCACCAAAATAAACAAAATAAACAAGCCTACATAACAACAGCAAACAACTGATAAGGTAGCGTAAAAAAAAAAAAAGAGCCATAACATCAGTACAGTCACCAGCTGAACAAAAAATAAAAATAAAAAATAAAAATGACCTTAACATAACATAACATGGAGGCCACACATAAGAGAATGAAGAACAGGGAGAAGAATGATGAGATAACAGTAATGATGGAGGAGGAAGAGGAAGAGGGATGGAAGAGAAAATTAAGGAGGAAAGAGAGAGAGAAAAATGGAGAGAAGGAGGAGGGAGGGAGAGGAGGGGTGGAGGGAGAGCATGTTAGCCTAAGTGCGTTAATGCATCGATGTGGTGTCTGAGGTGACCCGTTATTCCATTAGCTGAGTGTACACCTGCTGCTGCTTGGATCGTGGTGGTGGTGGTGGTGGTGGTGGTGGTGGTGGTGGTGGTGGTGGTGATAATGGTGACAGTGGCGGAAGAAAACGAACACCACTTACGACAAAAAAAAAAAAGGAAGATGAAGGAAGAGAATGGAAAAAACATATATACATCGCATGAAAGGAATATCAAAAAATGTAAATGAAAAAAAAAACATTTTTCATGAAACTGGTCATACTAAGCAAAACGAAAACAAGACTGTCGATCAGGAATGCACAGATACTCCTTACATAACAGAAACCTAGATCAATTTAAACATCTAAGCCAGAATGGAAGACAAATGGGACACATTCTCAATAAACTGTTTTTTACTCTGAACGCCTTAACACAAGAGCCAGACAATAGGCAAGTTTTCACATCATAACACGGCTTTTTCGAGGTCACACCAGGCCACTATGAATGCCCCAAATATCCCTCCGTGGCGACATAATAAGGTGACCGCAGTCCGTCTGAGAAACCATGAGCCAGGAGAGTGGTCCCTCGGGAGTGAAAACGCAGGTGAACTCTAGTATTTCCAGGTGAGTGAGCCGTGATGTGGACACGAGGGAAGGAACAATGCCGGGAAGGCGTGATGGACGGGGCGCCACAGGCCTACAGGGCGCCGGAGGTAACACCGTCGCCTCGCCTCCAATGGTCGATCACAACACAGATGAACGACTCCCACCAAAGCCACGGGAGGTGCGAGTACCTCGGGTGAGTGTCGGTGTTGAGGGGAAGGCTGGCCATGGGAGTGAGTAAGGGTGTGACAGTGTAATGAACACTGTGGAGGGCACTAACTAAAGTTGTGAGGTTTAGGTAAGGCTATGAAGGTTGCTGATATGAGGCTGTCAGAGTATGGAAGAGGATGTGTGGGTGTAAAGGACGCCAGTAAAATAAGTAACCCGTAAGGTGAGGTTTGTGGTCGCCTTTGGTGACCTTGGCGAAGGCCGCCAAAGATAAAATGGGCGGCATCGACTGGGAGTGAGGTTTCCCGCATCCCCTCAACACCCTGCACTGCCGCCCCCTCCTGTATCAGCCTTCCCCCCCTTTCCTCAACCCTCACCCTGACTCCATCGCTCCTTCCTCCCTCCCCGTCTTCCATCAAGGATTATGTCATCCGTCAGTTATGAATACCTGGTAGTCGTTCTATATACTAGTACTTAAAAAAATTGAATATCCATTAACTAGATTCCATACATTATTAACGATGTGTAATTTCACTGGCGGCACTCATCACCACCTCGCAGAAGGCGGCGGGGGCGCCATGAAGGGCTCCCTGCCCCTGAAGGTCAGACTTGCCTTTTGATGACGGCCGGGCGACCGCAGCCTAATTCCAGCACAAAATTCTCTATCACCCTTGACGGCTCGCAGCCGCCGCCCAGCCTTCCCTGGTGTTGCCAACCTGGCGGCGGGGCGTGCCAGGGTGTTGCTTCACCACGCTCGCGTCAATCAAACTCACACACACATCAAGGACTGTAAAGTAAATGTACGGCCGGTGTAGCTACAATGGATAAATTACATAAGTGGTGGAAACTCAACAAAAGTGGTTGGGCACCAGAATGCAGAAAATAAAAATATAAATTCTATTTACAGTATCACTGATAGGCTGTGCACGGGTCGGTAATAAGTGCAGGGTGGCGGGCCGGGCGCCGCTACCAGCCGCCTCGCCCGCTGAATAAAAACGATCATTTCCTCACCGTGGAGGGTTGAGCCGGGGGCAAAAAACTCGTCATTTCGCGGGGTTCTGACGTGACCACCAGATGGCTGTCTTTCTTTTGAATTGGTCATCAGAAATTAGACTCGGGGCGCGCAATAAAATAGTCGTTACTGAAGGCTGGGCTGCGAGGCGCTTGTAAGGGCCTGGCGGGCGGCGGGGCATCCCTCCCTTCCTCCCTCAACCGTATTGTCCTTCCTTCCCACTGACAGTCACATACACACACACACACACACACACACACACACACACACACACACACACACACACCACACACACACACACACACTTTCTTTGTAATCGAGGGCTGGAGACATCCCTCGTCCTGGCCACAGCTCCGTCTGAGGATAAGCTACAGGGATAATTTGGGCGCAGAGCATCTTTTCGGGTGACGTGAAGGTATAAAGTGACGCCTGCGGGACGACCGGCGGATCCCGTGCGACTAACAACCTCAACTGGATCAGAGTGAGAGGCATCACCGAGGCAGACATTTATGCAGTGATAATTTTACTTGAGATCCTAGAGAGAAGTTTGCAATTAAAAGAACATGGATGTGTGGCGGCGTGCGGTGGCGATGAGGTGGACAGCAAGACATGGAGGAACACAGGGAAAGTGACGGGAACCAAAACGACACAAAGAAACTCATGGAAAACATCAACTAAATAAGGCTACTTTGCCGTTATAAATACACATCCTACACGCTTTATCATAGGCGCTTTGAGTCTACGTAATCCGAGGCGTTACTAAAGACCTGAGCAGAGGGAGAGAATAATGAAGCAACGTACGAAGAGCAAAACTCCTACTACCGAGGGACTCTTCAGGGACCTCGACTCTCCTGCTCTCCTCACCCCCTCTCAGCCTCCTCTCCGGCCACGACCAGCATCCCCTGCCCTGCTGAAGCATCCAAAGAACGAAACGCAGATACGAAGAGACGCAAACCTCAGATAAACGATAAGCACGTTCTGGCGAGGCGTGGCAACCGTGGGCTCTTTGTCCTTGCGTCGGAGTGACCAGGGTGGGGCATTACTTTCCGCCCAAGCCCGCCCCGCCCGCCCGCCCTCCTCCGCTCCACTACGGCCGCCTCCCCCACCTCCGTAGCGACGCCCCCAGCTTGCTTCACTATCACCCAACTGGCCCTCGGATGCATAAGGATTCGGGAAATAACGAGGAAAAAAATAGCCGGGAAAAAAGGAAACGAAGAAACTGGGCGTGAAATGGAGCGGGACGAAACTCACGCCGTCGTCTTTGTCCCAGGTGGCAGACTAACCATTCAAACCCACACTCGGCCCATTCTCTGACGAATTCTCTTTTTTTTTCCTTCCTCTCAGTTCCTCGCCCTTTTATACTTGTGCATTTCGTAAGAACGACACATTTATAGAACTTTTCATTGACGGTCCTCTCTCTCTCTCTCTCTCTCTCTCTCTCCTCTCTCTCTCTCTCTCTCTCTCTCTCTCTCTCTCTCTCTCTCTCTCTCTCCTCTCTCTCTCTCTCTTTCTCTCTCTACCCCACCTCTCCTTCCCCTTCACTCGTATTCCTCTTCCTTTCTCTTCCTTCCCTCTCTTCCCTCCATCCCCTACACCCCCCTCCTCTAGCTCCCCTTTCCTTCCTTTCCCTTCCCACGCCTACCCCTCACCTCTCTCACCCTCTCCTCCCTCATATTCTACAGATCCTTGCCTTTATTTACCTTCTGCTCCCCTTCAGCGCGTCTGTCGTCCCCTAGCCTCACTCATACATCCTCTATTAATCTTCTTTCTTCACCGCCACGAAGGAGGAAGAGGAAGGAAGGTCGCGCGTCGCTTCTCAGTTGCATAAATCACCTATCTTACAGCTTCCAAAAGGCACACACACACACACACACACACACACACATACACACACACACACACACACACCTCGTCGTCTAATCTTGGTAATGTCCCGTTTCTTGTCACTCTCTCACTCTCTCTCTCTCTCTCTCTCTCTCTTTCTCTCTCTTCCGACATCAAGATTTTTATTTTTTGTCGCATTTTTCTGGCGTCGAATGACAAAAATTTTTCCTTCCTGTAAATCACGACCTTTTACGAACACTTGTCGAATGGATCCCGTAATGACAATGGTGGTGGTGGTGGTGGTGGTGGTGATGGTGGTGGTGGTGATGGTGGTGAGGGCCCCCTGCAGCCCCGCCGCTTGGTTACAACTAACACAAAGGCTCACCCGGAGGATTAATTCCATATTATTCGATCCACATGGCCGCCTGAATCAACACGAAGGTGGAGACGGACGAAGAGCAGTGAAAAGTGACCAAAGGGAGGGCCGGGCGAGGGATGGGACACGCACGCCGCGCACATGGGAATCTGGACACGAGGAATCAAAGGTGTGTGAACATTCTGGCTGAGAGGTTATCTATTTTTATTTTTTTTTTTCATTAGTTTTGTTTCATTTATTTACTTATTATTATTTTTTAACTTTCAACAAACAAACAAAAAAATCCCTCTTCTACCCGAAAAAATACCAGAGGCAGCGTCTAGGAAGTGGTTGGCTTTTTAAGGCTAAGTTTTACCTGTTAAATAAGGACTAATTTTCAGTAATTAAAATGTTATATGCTGTATTTTCGAAGGTAACCACAAATACACGTTTATTAATGTCGTATTTCAATTTTACCATTACTATTTTTTCATTCAATTTTAAGACAGAAAACATTTACACTTTAAATGCTAAATTTCGCGATAATATTTTACTTTCACTTCAGCATTCTGCAAAACAACCTTTCTTTTTGGATGCGGCTCAAATTGGATGCAGGTTTTCAGTCACTGTCACTTTGTATTCCTTCAGGAACAGTGAGCAGAGTTCCAGTTCCAACAGTCTTACGTCACATGCTTAGTCTGCAGGACGGACAGCCATGCAGCAATGATGTTCGTGCGGCCCTATTGTTCTATTTAGGGTGAGCCTAGCGTGATGCGGGCGGAGGGTCGCTCCCCGAGTACAGCGGGCCACGCCCTCGCCCCACGCCGACCCATCACTAAACAATCTACATAACCAATACTATCTAAGCGCCGGACTGGGGAGGGCCGCTCTCAAAAGGTATAGCCATCATCAATATGACATAGGCCCGCTCCACGCCTGGCAGGACCCGCCCTTACTCGCTCTGTGGGTGAGGGCGGGGCACCCAGGTAAGTACACGGTCCCCCAGGCAGGGAGTTCCGCCCGCCGCGCCTCACCCTACCCCGACACACATTCTGTAGCGGTAACTTCTGACAACTGATGGGCGACTCTGGGTGTCAAAGTCTATCATTCCCCGCCCCCCCCATCCTCACCCCCCGTCCCCTGCATGGAAGACTCCACCCTCGGTATCTGCTAGTCCCGCCGAGAGGCTGCCCCTCGGGGTCGTCGCTGCTGATGTACGGCGGCGAGGTCGTGAGGGTCGTCGTGCGTGGGGGTGCGGGGCGGAGGCGTGCCGCGGAGGACGCCACAGTTACCTCGAGACAGACGGCGCGAACACTTTATGCATCCCAAACAATGATACGGCAAGCAGACGTAATGGATCGCTCGTCGAGGGCGAAGTGTTGATTCACGAGCCATAAACACCCGGCGCAGGCGAGGCTCCAGACGCCGCCGCCATAATTTGAAATCCTCCTTAAAATAATGCACGTGACGCCCCTCCCTATCCCCCGCCGGGCGTGACGAACGTCTTCCCGCATGACGAACATAAACAACAATGCAAAGTATCAGCGAAACAAGTATGCAAGTGTTGGTAAAGCGAAGAGGACCGACACTCTGAGGTTCGAACCCCGAGCCCCGCCCCTCAGGTCCTCTCATCAGCGTCAGACCGCCATTACTTTTTTCCCAGAAAGCCGTGATTCTCTCCCTCTTTTCACTCACGCCCGCGGCCTCAACCTCCCAGGCGCAATATCCCTCACCGCCCCCGACACGCCGCCTCGCCGTGCCCCGCATACTAGCCGCACAATCACTCTCAGCGCCACAAAGGGGATAAGATCAAAACTGAGCCACAAAGGGATGCAAACAGTGAGTCGCAGGTGCTTCAGAACTAGTCAGGTGACAGGACACATGATGGATGACTTAACGGAGGAAAGAACTCCAGGACAGCCCAGTCAGACGTTACTGGCTAAGCTTTTCACCTCACGTCCCTCATCTCTCCACCCTCCCCCTCCCTCCACTCACACACCCAGTACCCCACCAGCCCACCCTTACCTCCAGCGACAGACGAAAACTCAAGACCTGCGACCTGGAGTGTTCAGTTACAGGTGAGGCGGTGCATTCCTGACCCATTTGAAAGCTTGAGTAAGTGCCACTCTGTTTGCAATATACTCCACCGGTAACAACGGATAATGATAGACCAAGCTTATCAAATATATTCCACGTATTTTTTCTCCCTAAATATATGATGGGGGAAGCCATATTACCCCACAAGAGCCTGCGCGCCGGTGCCTGACCTCGTCTGTTACAGTCTGAGCCCCTGCCCTTCCTGAGGTGTATTTACCTGTGTGTGCAGTTCCGTTTATTTATGTAAAATCACATATAACATGAGCGTATGTACATGTGTATTAGAGTGTGTAAAAATTTGTTTATACCCGTACATACGTATGGAACAATGTAATTTCGTGTGTGTGTGTGTGTGTGTGTGTGTGTGGTGTGTGTGTGTGTGTGTGTGTGTGTGTGTGTGTGTGTGTGTGCTGAGGGTACAAGGGATAGAGCACACACACACACACACACACACACACACACACACACACACACACACACACACACACACACACAACACACACACACACACACACACACACAGCCACCGCCAGCATGCTCATCGCCCGCCGGGACACACAGCGCCTCCGTCGGTGCGTGATGGCGTTAATGTAATTGTTTTGCCTCGGCAGTGGTGCGGCTGAACAACAAGAGGATAATTGCGTTAGCGCTCTGCCCCGCCATCACCGCGCGCGCACACACCACCAAGCAATAAATCTCTCTCTCTACTCGTTTACGGCCTGCAGTCACGATATTCCCCGCCCCAGACATATGCCGACTACTGCACATCCCACGCTCACCCACACTCACCCACACACATCCGCAGCCTCACACCAACACGCCCACACAGTCACACACTTAAGGCAGGACATGTACACACATACACACACACTCAAGTAAAAACGAAAAAAAAACAAAGCGCACCCACAGCACAATTCACACGACACATACAAGTTTTTATACACACACACATCCACCGACGCATCCACACACTTCTCACGAGTCGCGCATGCACACTCACCCGCAGACACCCACAGACATCCGCAGCCGCAGACTTGTCACGATATACGTATACATTATAAACACACACACACACACAGATTCACGTACACACAGTAGCCCAAGGACACATCCACGCTTCGCATTAAGATACATGCTCATAAACGCTTCACTGCAAACACTTTTACATTCCCCTAAAATCACATCCCAAACTATACACGGTTCATACTGTCTCCCTACACCTTATTAATTAACCTTTTCACTGCCATTTGACACATCCTTCCTTAATTACTAGTCACTGAGACATTTATTCTTGTTCTACAGTCACCTCTAAATATTGGTATTGGCTAGAAATTGCGATGTCTATTCTTTCAATCCCTTTTTTTTTTTTTTTGTGGTAGACGCTTATAAAAGTTCCATACATTGTTTTTAGTGTCGAGAATTGCTGCATATTGTAGGGTTACCACTCATCCACATTCTCACGGGACAATCTTTCACTTTGTACAGATCTCCATACGTATTTTCAACATCCTTCACAGCCACAAAAGTCAGCACATATTAACACACTCCTACCAAACTTTTTTTCACAACTCTACAAACCACACACCCCAGCGCACTCCTCACACATACACAATCCTGACAGTCAACACAACCCAACACAATACTCCATACTCCAGGTTTCCTCTTCCACATCGAAGCCACCTCACTCAAACTGTTATCTCCTTTAAGCGCAAAGGGGAGGACCTGCGCCTAATCCTTAATGCTTTGGGAACACACGCATTTATAACTCCGTGATGGATTGTATTTCAGCCAATTTCCGAAGATACTTTATGATTATTATAGAGAATCGGCGATAAATTATTCTCGGCGTAGGATTTATGTAAAGTTTGTGTACGTACGTGTGTCTGGTGGTGTTGTTGTAAGTACTCTTATATACACTGTTGCAAAATTCGTCTTCATTCTTTTTTTTTTTTTTTTTTCGGGGGGAGGGTAAAGATTAAAGTTGAATTATTGCTTGTCTTGGCGGCATTATCTATTTATGTTTTTCATCTTCTATTCTTGTGTTGCTGTACTCTTACATAATATATCGTTTCAAATTTCGCTATTCATTTTTGGAGAGGTTAAGGTTGAATCATTGGTGTCTTGGTGGCATGATTCATTTACTTTTTCCTATCTTTCTATTTACCTTTCTGATCTCATTTTTTCTTATTTCTTTTTTTATTTGTTTCCTTTCCTTAATCTTAATTTCTCTATCATTATTATTTAACTATCATGACACTCAACCTTTAGTTTCTCAAAGTTACTATTCCTAATCCCACTAATTCCCGCAGCATCACCTACATAGGCCGCGCCCATTGACACCCTCAATCATCTCCATCAGTCCGCTAATATGAGTCCCTTCAGTCACACCCTCAGTCACAGGTAAGATCTTGCTTCCCATCTTGTCACACCTCTGAGTCTCACCATACGATTAATCCCTTCAATTATGACCTTAGCGCCTTTACTGATATTTTTTTCCTTAATTGTGTAACTCTTTAGAAACTTCATTTTGTACTTTTAATATCTTCTGGTTTTGTAGTCTAGAAAAGATTATATTTTACATGTTACTCGCTTTTATTTTCGGTGTGTAATTTCAAATGCTTTCTTTCTATGGTGCTTTAAACGTTGACAGGAGAATGTATAAGCAAAAAGGTTAAGTCAATCACTTTAGTCAGTCCCATTCTTTGAGTTTTGTCTCGTGGAAATCTTGAGACGTCGAAATTTTGCACACACACACTCTCTCTCTCTCTCTCTCTCTCTCTCTCTCTCTCTCTCTCTCTCTCTCTCTCTCTCTCTCTCTCTCTCTCTCTCTCTCTCTCTCTCAGCTGTTTGTTTATGAAGGAGTCAAAACAAGGAATTCAAGGGTTGGTTTCGCGAGCCTGGAGCGCTAAAGGATCTCATTTGTGGGGCTTTCACGCGCCCTGCTGTTTGTTCGGTGCTTGGTAATGCAGCGGCAGCCATGACAAATTCACTCACCTGCAAGATAATTACATGACACCTTTTTTTTTCCCTTCATATTAAGAGTTCCTAACCATGAGCCCAGGTGTTGACATAGCCAGGTAGAGAGAGAGAGAGAGAGAGAGAGAGAGAGAGAGAGAGAGAGAGAGAGAGAGAGAGAGAGAGAGAGAGAGAGAGAGAGAGAGAGAGAGAGAGAGAGGAAATACTTACTTTCTCTCTCTCTCTCTCTCTCTCTCTCTCTCTCTCTCTCTCTCTCTCTCTCTCTCTCTCTCTCTCTCTCTCTCTCTCTCTCTCTCTCTCTTTCCAAGACTCTGTTAATAATTTATTCACCCTGAAGAGAAAATATTCGATCTCGGAGAGAAAACAAATACCGGAGAGAGAGAGAGAGAGAGAGAGAGAGAGAGAGAGAGAGAGAGAGAGAGAGAGAGAGAGAGAGAGAGAGAGAGAGAGAGAGAGAGAGAGAGAGAGAGAGAGAGAGAGTTTTCCCAGCTCAAGATAATCTGTGAGTGATGTGTATGATTTGAGAAAAATAGACCCAAGTACAAAAAAAATTCAAGCAAAAAAGATAAGAAAGTAAAATTAATAATACAAAGTTAAAAGGAAAAATAAGTAAGGAAGATTGAGACACACAAAAAAAAATATATGAATAAATAAACAAATAAATAAATAAAATAAAAATAAAAAGTCCACAAAGTCAAAGAAAAGGGAAAAGAAGAAAAAATCGGAAGAATATGAATAACAAAAAAAGATGAAAAAGGGAAAGAAAATACATAGAAGACTGGACAACAAGGAATAAAAAAATAAATAAATAAAAAGAGAGAGGGAAGACAAAGACAGCAGAGGAAGCAAGACGGAGGCTAGAAATACGATACAAGTCAAATCAATAAAAGGAAAAATGAAGATACAAAACAAAACATTAATAAAAAAAAAAATTACACTGAAACAAAAAAAAAAATAGAAAAGAAAACGTGACAAAAAAAAAAGGGGGGAAAAAGACAACATAGGAAACAATAATAACAAAATGGTGAGAGTAATGAAACCAAAACGAGAAGGAACAGGAGATGCAGAGAGGAGACTAAAGTAAGGAAATGAGAAGCCCTGCATCAAATAACTCGAAAAGAAACAAGGATAAGGCGGAGCAGGGCATCAGAACACGCGCCACGCTGATCTGCAGAGGGCGGTGTCAGCTTCGAGGAGGAGGAGGAGGAGGAGGAGGGAGAAGAGAGGGAGGAGAAAGAAATACAATGCAAAAAAAAAAAAAGGTCAATTGAAGAAGAAGAAGAAGAAGAAGAAGAAGAAGAAGAAGAAGAAGAAGAAGAAGAAGAAGAAGAAGAAGAAGAAGAAGAAGAAGAAGAAGAAGAAGAAGAAGAAGAAGAAGAAGAAGAAGAAGAAGAAGAAGAAGAAGAAGAAGAAGAAGAAGATGATGATGATGGTGATGATGATAAAGAGGAGGAAGAAGAAGAAAAGAAGAAGAAAAGAAGAAAAAGAACAAGACAGACAAGAACAATAACAAAATCACAAAAAGAAAGGAAAGAAAAAGGAAGAGAGAAAAGTAGAGAACCAACAAATCTAAAATACATAAAAAACATCATGGAGGAGGAGGAGGAGGAGGAGGAGGAGGAGAGAAAGGCGCAAGGTGAGGAACCGGACAATAAAGAATAGGAGGAGGAAGAGGAATGAATGAAAGGAAGAGAGCAACAGGAGAAAGAGGAAGCAGAAGTGGAAGAAGAGGAGGAGGAGGAGGAGGAGGAGGAGGAGGAGGAGGAGGAGGAGGAGGAGGAGGAGGAGGAGGAGGCAGGTAAGGTGAGCGAGGGAAGAGAACAAAGTGGAACACAACGCAACACAGGACGACAGATAAGATTAACCTGATACCTGTACCGTAATGACATATCGTTGCCTGTTGGGGATGCAGTGTTTTTGTCCCTCAGCGTACACCAGTCCGTCTTATTGCCTCCTGTCAGTGGCCGCCCAACACGAAGGGGGGAAATATAAACTTTGTTATTCAGTTACTCTATATTTTGGGTGGTTATGTTTTCAGGCTTTCTATTTTCTGAAGTCTTGTTGTGTCGTGTTGTTTTGTTTTCTTGTTATGTAGGTGGTGGTGGTGGTGGTGAGGATGATGATGATGATGATGATGATGGTAAGGAGAAGGAGGAGGAGGAGGAGGAGGAGGAGAGAGGAGAGGGAAGGAAACAACTTGCTATTCAAAAGTTACCTAGAAAATTACAGTAATAACAGAAACTTCAATTTTAGTTACTATAAATTATCCATTCTTTCCTGATTTAACTTTAATTATCTACAGCCTAAATATTTTCAATGCATTGTAACAAACAGCACAAAAAAATTAATGCATCTTTCCTTTTTTTATTACAGTCTATTTCAGCCAAAATACATCGTAGCTTTTTTTTCCCTAGCACAGGAGAGGCACAACAAAAGGAAAACAAACAAACTGAAGAAAAAAAAAAAAAAAGCCTGCAAATTATGTCTCCCAAAATTACTGTATGTGGTAGTCTCTCTCTCTCTCTCTCTCTCTCTCTCTCTCTCTCTCTCTCTCTCTCTCTCTCTCTCTCTCTCTCTCTCTCTCTCTACCCTCATCTAATCACCACCGTCATCGTTCTCAAAGGCTCCTTATTTACCCGGGTCATCCTAAGCCACACTGCACCAAGATGAATGATTATGCCCAACTTTCTTCACTTTCCTCGCCATCCCTCCAGTTTCCGCGTTTCCAGTGAATGCGGTGCAGTATACGGCCAAAATATTACACAACCATTTTATCGCCACCGAAAAAAAGAGGAGAGAAATATAAGAAAACCTCAAACATGACACGAGGTTCACAAAAGCAGCCACAGAGAAAAGGTGAAAAGAAAGAGAACAGCACAAAGCGTCCCTGAGCGAAAGGGGGACACAGGGAGGGAGAAAGGAGAGGAGAAAGGGAAACGGGAGACAGTGACAAGACTTAGCACACACACACACACACACACACACACACACACACACACACACACACACACACACACACACACACACACACACACTTGAATACAACACAAGAGGGAAAAAATAATAACTGCAATGAAAATAAATGTGAATTATGGCGAATATTGGGGAAGAAGGCAGGTGAAGAAGCAAGATCAGGGGAGGAGGGGCACTCATGGGGGAGGAGACGAAACTGGGGGGAGGAGGGGGCACCATGAGACTTCGCTAACAGCCCGTCACGACACAAAAAGGGGAAATTGAAGATTAAGAAAAGGAAGGTGGTTCACCCGCCGCGACACGACGCCCTTACAACTGACCCACTCGTGTGTAAGATATTAATGAGAACTCCCCTTAACCTCGTCGCAGGAGGTGGAGGTGCGGCCAAGGGTGGGGTGAAAAGGAGAGAGAGAGAAAGGGAGAGAGAGAAGAGCAGAGAGGGAGAGAGAGGAACGTGAAAGATAGAACGGTGTGGAAGGAGAGATGTGGGAGGAGGTGAAGGAACAATGAAGGGTAGAATCTGACGGAAGTGAGGTAAGGAAAGGGAAATGGAAAGGAGGGAGACGCAGGGAAGACGTGGAGCAAGGTAAAGGAAGGTGAAGATAGATGGAAGGGTGTGGAAGGATAGATGTGGGTGGAGGTGAAGAAAAGATTGGAGTGCGGAGTTTGACGGAGGTGAGATAAGGAAAGGGGGAGTGAGAAAGAGAGCAACAGGCGCAGGGGCATAAAGGAAGATGGTAGAGCGTGTAGGATAGAAGGATGTGGAAGGGAAGATGTGTGTGGAGGTGAAGGAAAGATAGAAAGGATAAAGTTGATGAAGATAAGGAAAGATGAGCGAAAAGAAGGAAAGCCAGACGAAGAGAGGACATGAAGGAAGAAAAATGTAGACAGAAAAGCGTGTGAGGATGGATGTGGATGATGTGGGTGGAGGCGAAGGAGAGATAAAGGGTGGAGGCAGATAAAGTCAGGAAAGGAGAAATGTCATGGAGAGAAAAGAAGGATAAGGGAGAGGTGGAAGTGTCAGAAGGTAGACTAGATGTGGAGAGATGTGAGTGAAGTGAGGAAGGCGTGAGGATCTGTGGCAGGGAAATGAGGTGGCGTGAGGCACAGAATTGAAACTGCGAGGGGCGTGGATGAGTGTCTGAGGAAGTCTCGAGAGTCTATGGAACGAGAAGGAAGAGGAAGAAGACGAGGAGGATGAAGTGTGATAGTAAGGCGAGGGACGAGTGGAAGGAGAGAGGGATGAGGGCGCAGTGTGAGAGGTATAATTGTGTACCAAAAATGGTCATAATGTGGAAGAACTGGAGGATGTGAGGCAGGAGTGGTGGGAGGAGTGGTGGGAGGAGGGATTGCATGAAGAGACAGTAGCTGCGGGTGGACAGAACAGGAACTATCGTGATGAAAATGACAAACGCATCAACTTAAACAAAAAAATAAAAAAAAAGGAAAAGGAAAAAAAATAAGTAAGCCAAAGATCAAAACAAACGCCATCTCGTATATCCTCAGATTTTTTAGTAATGCAAACAGCAAACAACTAACTAAACAGACACGAAGATTCAATAAACACACACACATGAGGAATTTGAAACGAGTAGTTTAAAAGAAAGATCACCGATTAATGCACGCATCTCAGTTTTCTTTCTTTTTTTTTTTTTTTTCTTTTTACCTAACCAAATGGAGCCATGCCAAGGCCGCGAAATGGATATAATATCGACACTGAATAAATACGAGCAAAAACGAGCAGGCCGGCGCGTCTCGTGTGCGGCAAGAGTCCCACGAGAGGCCTTCCCTGGAGTGTGCCAGGGAGGGTGGCCACGGTGCCTCCCAGCCCCAATTATCTAAGGCCGTTCATTGGTGATCGCGGTGCTGCCAGGGCGTCGCGGGGCAAGGCAGTCCTGGTCGCAGCCTGACGCACCGCTCTAATCCCGGCTGGCGCTGTAATCGCTACAATCCTGACAAAAATCTACCCTAGTCGCTCAGCCGCTCTTTATTGGCCAATTCATGACACAAAGACACCGTCATTACGACCGGATTTGTTCCAATTCCGTGTCCTGCACAGTCCCTCGCGCGGGCGTGTCCGGTTTTAATTCATTCGGATCGGCAGAAAAATGCAGGCGTGTCGATCCGCCCACCGCCCACCGCCTATGTATGTGATAACGCAGATGCCGATTAAAAACAGGAGGAATTCCATAATGGCTGCCGTAACTCACGGATGATGTGCTCGAGGTGGCATCTGGGAGAATATTATTGCCCTTCCCCGCCATCCACCATCCCCCGAGGCCCCGCAAGACACTAAGCTACCAACCACACGTCTCCTGATAATTACCTCATGGATAATAATCGATAATGATTAACCCAGCCTAACCGCGACCACTGCGGAGCCTGAGTCTCTGCATAATTACAGCCGTGTCGCACAAGAGCGTTCATTAGCAGCCGTTGGGAGGTTGTGGAGCCTCTCGACCGGTTCCTGGACGAGTGTGTGTCAGGCCCCGTCAGCCACCGGCCAGCCCCCGTCCACCATCCTTCACTCTCTGGTATAATTTGCCTGGTATAACCGGCAACCATCAAGCCGCGCGGCGAGCTACAGGTAATTAATCGGATGTGGGGCGGTGCAGGTGTGCGAGGCCCTGCTCTCCTGACTTGAGCCACCCTAAGTACGGGCACCAGCACCCTGCGTTACCTGTTACCATTAGTACTATGGGGAGACACCTGCCTGTACCGCAGATTCTACTAGTGCCGCCCGCCATCCAGGAATCACAATGAAAATAAAGAAAATAACAAACAGCTCCCGCCGTCACTCTTATGAGCCAAGGGGAAAGATTTATGTGGAAAATATAGCAAATTAAGAGGCATATAGCTTCGTCCCATTTATTATCATGGAAGGCAGTGGACACGCAGCCCGGAGGAGGATCAATACCTGAAGGGCTGCGATCAAACAAAAACGCGGGATACACGGCAGCCACAGGAGGCCTCACCGCGGGCTTCACTCCACGCCCCTCGCTGGATCTACTGCAGGACTCTTTCAGTTACCGTTCCTTTCATTTCTTTGTGGTGTGCGATTCCGTGAGCTACGTGTGTACTATTGTACGTGCCTCTCTCTCCTCCCACCAACACTATATTTGTTTGTACCACGCTATAATGTGAATTTATGTAGATGGATAGGTGTGTAAGTCAAACCAAATGACTATACACTATGGGATTAACAACATTCGCTGCCACCACTGCCATTCCCACATGCACAGCTAACTCAGGCTTACACATGTAACCAACAGTTTCTTCGTCCCCGCCTCCGCATGCTACCCACCTGCGTTGAGCACCCGGGCCCTCCACCAATTCAACAGCTCCCACGCATTCGCGAAACACGGAAAAGTACGAGTAAGTTCACGTCTTAATTCCAGCCACCCTAATCTTACTCAGCTGAATTCCAGGCCATTACGAAGGAGGGTTAGTTGATTCAGACAGGGATCGAAAGTTATATGCCCACGGACCACAATGCCGCCTTCCTGGATCCTACTGAGGGGAGGCTTAGGAGTCCCTCGCCAGTCTCAGGAGTGGAGGTGGCCAAAGGCTCAGGTATAATCTGATCCAATTATCGGATTCTCAGCGGCGGCAAATTACACATGAGGTCACTCCCACACTTCGTGACGCAGTGAAAAGGACGCACAAGTTAATTAGTCGTCAGCGGTCAAGAGTCTGGGTTGCACAACACGAGGCACTGCGGAGCCTCCCAGTGACCGGCGACCACTCGGCCCCCTCTGAGGCAGCTCCCACTCACACGCTGCTTCACACGTTGCTCCACACGCTTTCTTAGACGATAAAGTGCTCCGTGATAAGCGTGAGGTTCCCTGCATTATTCTGTCGTCACCTTCCCCACCAAAATGCTCCTCGTGTAACACCGCCACACACCACAAGCCTCATGGCCCTAAAGTTATGGAAGTTAACATTCCAAACTGGTGCGAAACTTTCTTGGCATTTTTTACCGACATGAGCTTTCCTTCCCAAATGCCACCAGCCTCAGGTGAGTCCTTCCTCCTGCCCAGACTCGCCTGTACCCCACGGCAGCCCCGCGACAGGTATTCCTGAAGCAGCTGCTACAGCCTCAGGCAGTAATAGCAATGGTTTAATAAACCTGAACGATCTCAGTATAATTTCCCATCGTAAAATATCTATAATGCATAATACCGATTATACATTGAAGCATTTGGAGTTATTTCAATCTTCAATATAATTACATTTTCACGCCGAATAAAAACCCGCGAACTCAATTACTTGTGGCATGATACGAGCGCGTTATGTCCCTGCATTATTTTCCTCAGCTACTCAGTCCAACTTCGTTTGCCCGAACCCCGAGGGTGCAGGCCTCTCCCCCAGCCCCGGTGCCTTGACGCCTGCCAGGCCACGCCGCCGGCCAAGGATGTGCCCCTCAGCACCAGAAGCAGGTGTGGGCGGAGACAGCGGGCGGGGCGAGAGGGGCGGCGTGGCGGGGTTGTCTGGCCCACCAATAGCCGTAACACATGAACACTGGTGAACCATGTACCCACATTACCAGCTCCGCGCCGCCCATGTTAATGCTTCCAGGCATGACAACCCTGGACTGAGGCTGAGTCCTGCAGCTTGAAACTGCTCCCACACTTGCCCTCCGTTCTGGGCACCGCCACCCACACACTCCGAAGGTGTAAAGGGCACGCCCGAACACAGAAAAAATGCACATGGCAAACTATATAAGATTTAGAAATATATATAAATCACATATAGTAAATGCCGCTTTTATAAATTAACTTTCGCATTTAATAAATAGGAAAAAAAGTTATAATCAAGAAAAGAAGAGCAGCACATTGCTTTACATCCGCACACCTGCCCGCGTCACTAGCACATCTGTCGCGACCATTTTGCAGCTGTCACGATCCCTTAACCTCTCCTGCTGCCCCTTAAAAACCACGCCACTCCACACCCGCGCCGTCGCCCTTGCACCTGTCATGTTCACTTCAAAACCCCTCAAAACCTGATCACGTCTCTTAACTCAACCCAATCACATTCCTTGTCAAATCTCACATCTTTTTTAGTCTCTGGAAATGGCATCGTCACCTCCTACTTGTTCTACCAATTTCCCAGCAGTCCTTTGGGGAATCGCTATATAGGTAAACACAGGTGTGGTCGATGATGAGTTATCTCGCGCCGTCCTCCCAATCCCTCACAACAACCTATAAAGTTGCATTATAGACGAGCGCCGCCTCACACCTCATTGATTATTCGTCACATTTTGCGACGAGAGATGGACACGCCTGCCACACCTGTCTGTTCAAAGGTGCACAAACCTGTCGGCGGACAATACAGTGCTGACGTGTGTGTGTGTGTGTGTGTGTGTGTGTGTGTGTGTGTGTGTGTGTGTGTGTGTGTGTGTGTGTGTGTGTGTGTGTGTGTGTGTGTGTGTGTGTGTGTGTGTGTGTGTGTGTGCTTTAGGGAGAATAAAGCTTCAGTGTTGGTTAAACATGTATATCTCGTGATTGATTCCTTATGTGTTTGTGCTTTTTTTGCATGTTTGTCTGCGTGTAGGCTTGCCCTGTTTGTTTACCTGGAAAAGTGTGTGTGTGTGTGTGTGTGTGTGTGTGTGTGTGTGTGTGTGTGTGTGTGTGTGTGTGTGTGTGTGTGTGTGTGTGTGTGTGTGTGTGTGTGTGTGTGTGTGTGTGTGTGTGTGTGTGTGTGTGTGTGTGTGTGTGTGTACGTTCCCTAACACAACCACACATCATCAACCTTTTTTCTTTCCTTGGCAATAAAACACAAACAAAAACACAGCCCCACCTGTCTTCCTGGCCGTCTCACTCCCACGCACCTGTGTCACCAAAGGTACTCACCCAAACCTCTCAAACAGCCCCTCTCATGAATACCTCCCCTCCATTCCCCTCACTCCCCACCAACACCTGTCCCTCTCTCCTCTTCCCCGGCCCCTTCACACACACACCCTCACGGAGAAAATAAATACAAGGCCCGGACAGTCTCGCTATACCAATAATCTACGCCAAAATACGTATGTGTGCAGGAAGGTGATAAAGTAAGTATTGGCTGGGCATTGACGGCTGACGATAATTATACAGGTGGAGGGAAAGAAAAAAATTATAGGAGTCCACCAACAGCTCGCAGCGGATTTAATGTGTCCAGTGCGACTAATGACGAACATAAACATCATATAATATTCATTTTATTTCGCCGTTCGCTGGAAACACGGCGTAGCGCGGCAGCGAGCCTCTTTAAGAGTAATGCGCTCTCGTAAACTATACAAATTGCAGTGGACGCTTCAATACGCCGGCCTCGTAACGTGTACTTCCGCCACCGCCGGCACTTTAATGCTCTGATGAATTTGCCGAGTTTCGCAGCGCCACATGTTTACTCGGTAATAATTCCGCCGAGTACGCGACGGGAATAGATTCGTCCAGGGATAATTAAGTGCGTGTCCGAGTGTCCGTGTGTGGTGGCGCAGGTGTGCCTGACTCGTGAAGAGTGGCTGTGCCGCGTGTGTGCCGCCCTGTCCCCAAGCCTGTGCCTTCTGGAGAAAGTCAAGGAGGGAATAAAATACCACAGCGCCTCCATCAGCTGCAAGGCGCGGCGCGTCATCATTACCTCGCCCTTTGTTTGGCGGGGCCAGCTGGCCCGAGTATATATTTGTGACAAATATTGTAAAGGAAATGCATCGCGGTTTCCTATAATTCATTCCTTTACCCAACAAAGAGGGATCGAAGACCAGTCCCTCTTGCTCAGGGGTAATTTCAGCGTCGCCATCCCTAAATTTCAGACATTTGTAATAAAGGTGAATAACTATCTCCGGCGGGGCGGCGTCCAGGGCCGCGCCGTGAGATCGACAACACAACAAAAGCGGAGCATGTGACCCGCGCCACGAAGCGCCACCACCACCACCACCTCGCACCCCCGCCCCACTCCTTGCACCAGCAGGAATAAATCATGATATATAAAAGATAACAATAAAGCCAACAGATCTCATTGGGCGTTTAAAAATATCCGCAGAAATGACTACGCGATACTGGATTCCCTTTGAAAGTGTTCTGAAGGCTTTATTCTTTATACGTGTTGATATATTATGTATGACGGTGACCACGGCAAGCCCGGTAGATTAAGCTTGTATCACACAGGGCTTATTCAGGTCATCGTCATCCTGCCATTTTCGCCCGTGTCGTTTCTGAAGTGGCCTCCGCTACCCTGTGTTCACGTGTGATTTACTGGCGCTGCGAGGAATGCCAAGGGGAAGTGCTTGACGATGATGATGACTGTAATGGTGGTGGTGATGGTAATAATGGCGATGATAATAGTGGTAATAATAGTAAAAACGTGCGTTATTCGTCCCCATGATAAGCACTGACCATAAAGCAAAAGAACAAGAAACAATGATAATAGTTTCGCCGGAGACTCGTCACTAATTTACGAAAGCAGGCATGTCCACCTCCCATCCCCCACTCCTTCACCTCCTCCGCCTTCCCCCTACTCGCCAGTGTCAGGGTCCGAGTCGCCTTGAAAATGAATCACCACTTCTTTATCTCTTCCCCAAACGTCTTCCCTCACTGTAACGGGCAAGGCAGCCACCGCGGGGTTAAAAGCGAGTAAATTCTTGGCCTCAACAATACCCACCGGTCCAATCCGACACTTGTATTCAGCCTCTTCCACTGTTACCAGACCCGCCACACCTGTAGTTATTCTGCGTCAGTGTTACCAGACTGGGTCCCGCACCCCTTACACCCCTGATCACCCCCGCCAAGGACGAAGGGGCGCCATGACGAGCAGGAAGGGCTTAGTGGGGCCAAGGAGCCGAGCGGAGTCAAAGGGCTACCATTTATCCCACAGACGCGGACAGAAAGGCCAAGAAACGACCCAAACCAGCCATTAATTGTACTAACTACCTGCTGCTAACCGATCCCCCTTTTGAGGTGCGACGCCCGTAGTCAACATAAAGGGGAGGAAGTGGCTGCTGCACCGCCCTCACCTCACTTCGCTGCGTCTCTCTCTCTCTCTCTCTCTCTCTCTCTCTCTCTCTCTCTCTCTCTCTCTCTCTCTCTCTCTCTCTCTCTCTCTCTCTCCCCTTTCTTCTCATCTTATCTTTCTTTTTCCATCTCTACTTTCTTCTTTTTTTTTCTTTTATTTTCCTCGAGTCACCACATTAACGTGACCTCCATTCCCTCCATCCTCCCTCTTCTTCATCACCTCCACTCAGACTCACACTCCACCACAGCTGCTTTAAGACGCCTCCCCTCTGCCCTCATCCCCTCCACGCACGAAGGGATGAACATATATTTACGCAGACCGAAGAATATCACGTGTTTAGGAAGAAAATTATGGCTTAGCTTTGAAAATCACGTGAAGATGAAATTGGAGGGAAACGGGAAGACCAAGCGGTTACTTTCCCTGCCCAAGACGCGACCACCACCGCGAGGACAATGGGAAGGAGAAATAGGAAAGGGAGAAGAAGAGGGAAACAGGAGACTAAGGAAAAGAATAGGAGGAGAGAAAGAGCCAGCTTATGATTCCTTGTGATTTTCTGTCCATTTCCACTGTATAGCGCAACACACACACACACACACACACACACACACACACACACACACACACACACACACACACACACACACACACATTGAGTCCCGCTAACTTGGTATACCCTTCTTTCCACTTCTTTGTGTGTTCCCGTTTTCTATGAGCGATGCCCAGCCCAGTTCCACCTTCCATGTTCTTCGCCGCCAGTGAAAGAAGACATGGAGACCTAACTCCCCCTTTCTCCTCCCCGCCCTCCCTTCCTCCCCCTTCCTCGGCTCCGTCCAGTTACCGTGGGACACAACACCACCCCTTTCTTTCACGGCGTGGCCTCTTTGTCCCCGACGCCCGTTCGTGAAAGGCTGAAATGTAACACTGTTTGAAGATTAATAGGGCGGAGGTGAGAGGAACACTAGGGAGGGGGGGGGAGAGAGAGGTCTGAGGACGGATAAAGACCTCGTCACAGACCATCTTGGGGGACATCGGCAAATCATCAGTCATTTCTTTGGTCTGGCGAGGCGCGACGGCCCCGCTAAGCCGCCCCGCTTCGGGTTTCGCCACAAAGGCCTCGGTCACACCTGATCGTTACGCCGCCGTCGTCTGTAACCTATATAACCCGATATTCCCCGCGTCCTTCGCCTCAAACGACGGGGATCATCCAGTTTTTATTTTCTTATTTTCTCTCTCCCTCTCTCTCTCTCTCTCTCTCTCTCTCTCTCTCTCTCTCTCTCTCTCTCTCTCTCTCTCTCTCTCTCTCTCTCTCTCTCTCTCTCTCTCTCTCTCTCTCTCTCTCTCTCTCTCTCTCTGTCCAGTAGCGGCGAAAGGTTCAATTCATTATGTCACAGTACGTTCGTTTTGTTTACACGTCGCTAACTCGCCTCGTGTATGTCATCTAAATGGTCGATTGATTTGGGCAGTAAAGTGTGGCAACAACTACATTACGCTACTTCCACTTCATTTAAATGCTCGCTTTGCAATGGTATCGGTTGTTCTGGTGGTGGTGGTGGTGGTGGTAGCAAGTAGTGGTATAGCAATAGTGTTATTAAAAGTAGTAAGTTGTTGTTGTTGTTGTTGTTGTTGTTGTTGTTGTTGTTGTTGTTGTTGTTGTTGTTGTTGTTGTTGTTGTTGTTGTTGTTGTTGCTGCTGCTGCTGCTGTTGTTGTTACTGTTACTGTATCAGAAAAAAAAAGCAAACAAATCAGTTTCTTATGTTGTGTCAAGGTTGTACTTGCAGTAGCTGTGCAGTCTCGCTTTTTTTCTTTTTTATCCATATTTTCCACAATCCTTCCACTTTCTGCCGCTACGAGCCGCCGCGGTGTGAGTAGTGGAGGGCGTGTCTCGAGCGGCAGGAGGGCAGCGAGATATATATATGCAACGCGTGAGACAGTGGCGGCGGCGGTGGCGGCGGCAGTAGTGGCGGTTGCGGCAATACATCAGCATGTACGGAGACACGCAAAGCCGAGGCAGGGCAGAGATCAGAGAGTCTCAGCATCCCTAGACGAACTGAGCCCTCTAGTTGGCATGCATTCCCCTTCCTGCAGCACCCGAGGAGGCCGCCGTGAGTACCCAAACATCCGCCTCCAAGTACTCAGTGGATCCCGACGCCTTCCCTTGAGCCTGAGTTACTTTCAGGTCCTCTCGTTAAGTCTGCAAGATCCTGACCTCACGAAGATCCCAGCGACGCCTCCTTCTGCCCACGCTGGTTTGGTAAAATGTGTCCCCGTCTGAGCACAGCTGGAGGGTGTTGTCGAGGTCGGAGTGACGAGGAGTGTGATTAGGGATTATTTCAAGGAATTGTCCCCTATCGATCACGCTGCTCCGCAAAACCGTGTTGATGAATATACTTCGAAAGCCAAGACGAAGGACGTGCGACTCTGAAGATCAAGGAACTGAGAAAAATAAAGCTGAGTCGATAAGGTTTTGCTATTTTCTTCTACACACGACGATAGAATACAAAAAATAAAAACTATACGAATTGTAGCCATCGTCGACGTGATCCTCAACATTTTATGAAGACATCTCAACCAAGTCTAGAAGAATCTGAGAACTCCATGCCCATATAAACCAAAAACCTTTCACTCGATCTTCAGAATAAGGAGCGAGGGGAGTTAGGGAGTAAGGCTGTGGGAGGGCGGCGGACCACGAGTGGACACCGGAGTGAGCAAGGTAAAGCAGACGGGGTTTCTAGTAAGGGCAGGAGGAAGGATGTCTGGACGAGGTGTATAGGAAGAAAGGGAAGGGTGAGGGAAGGAGGAGGCAAGGGTTGGGGGGTAAGGCGTAGGGGGCTGGGGCGGTCGGACCCATGACCATGAACAGTATCCAGTTAATCCAATAACAAGTGAGAACCAATTCAAGCTGAGTGCACCTCGGAAAGTTCAATGACGCCCAGGAGGAGGAGGGAGGGAAGGGGAACCGCCTGCCAACCCAACTAAACGCGAGAGCACAGGTAATTACCATTAAAGATAAAAAGGAAAAAAAAGACCAGAAACAGCAACAGTAACAAGGAAAACAGTAACAGGAACGTACCTTGTAACAGCGGGACCTTCACATCTGGAAAGAGAAAACGAAACGAGTGATTACAAAGAACAATCCAAACAGCCTCGCGTTAACTACCGCGCGGGGCCTTTCTGGAGACACCCTGCATATGACGCCCTAAGAACTAATTCCATTTGCCGCCAGCCTCCCGTGGCCTCTAGTGCGGGGCGGCGGGGGGCGGACTCCAATCACAGGACGAGGGAAGTGCGCCTACTTACGGGTTAAATTAGAAGCCAGGCGTGTTGAGGCTGGGCCGGGGAGCACTAACTACGTCGTAATGGCTCGACATAAACACCTGATTACTTCCCTCGCACAACCACCTCCGAGTAGTTCTTTTATTACACGTCTCGCGAGGAATACAATCTCCTCTAACAGCTTCCTGCTTAACACTCCTGCTGCTGCTGCTGCTGCTGCTGCCGTTCCTCCAGGGGTTTACTGAGAGTGTTCGTCATCAGGCCGCTACTGATAAGGGTTGTTGAAAAGTGTAGCCGTAAATGTTGAGTGTATTTACTTTCACTAATTCATGTTTCATAGCGCTAACCCTCCAAGCTTTATTAAGTGACTTTCAGTAAAGTCTTGTGTTTATCATCTATATTCTTCCAAGTAAAATTATATGGTGTCTACTTATGTAAAACCTTGGATTATGTTCACAAATAATGCTAAAAAATAATGCTAACAAATATATACTTGCATGCTAATAAATATATGCTAACAAATTCTCTCTCTCTCTCTCTCTCTCTCTCTCTCTCTCCTCTCTCTCTCTCTCTCTCTCTCTCTCTCTCTCTCTCTCTCACAAGAGGTAGACGCTGCTCAAAATACGCGCACTGTAAAAACAAGTACACATTGTAGAGGGCGCGATAAGCAGATAAGAAATGGGACTCTAAAATATTCAATACTTCCTGAGCGAGGTGACGCGAGGCCAAAAAGTGAGTGGGAGAGCCAGAATGATATTGAGGGAGCGTGACAATACCGCTCCCGCCGCCTGCCGTATGAATCACCGCCTTGCCTATATCACATCATAATTGTCAATAACCCTAATATTGGCGAGGAAATTATCTATAAACCTCCCACTTTTCCATAGCAAGGCGCTTCAAAAACGGAGCCGGAATTGACGTTTTAAATATACGACTCTAATACAAACCCGCTGCGGAAAAAATAGCGTAAAATGGATCAGTATAATCAGAGTGACGCACGTGATTGAGATGTGCAACTTTTTTGTACTGTCATTGTAGTCAGATGTTGCAATATCCTGTGGTTTATTTTCTCAGAGGAATAGAAGCTAATCTTATTTAACATGACAGAGTGAATGTATTAACAAGCAAACTTATCTCCCACAAAGCAGACCTGCTCCCCCCGCGGCAGCAACCGCACCTGGCCAGCCTGCCGCCGCCACTCAGCCTCCGCCTCGGGCCACCACCGCGCCGCAGGTCACCAACCCTTGAGGGGCGCGCTGGTGTTCCCGGCGGGGGTCGCATTTAGTAACTCCAGTTGACAAAGTCGTGCCGTCTTGCTGCTTTGGTTATCAGCGTCATCAATGTTGCGTTATGAGTGGCGGCCTTCTGCCGGGGTCGTGTAGCACTGCACGGGCCACAGGAGGTCACCGCCAGGAACAGAGGACGCCAGGACATCGGCTGATCTTCACGCCGTGACGTCAGTTCATCGGTGACGCAACGATGTAGTGTCCAGACGTAGCAGATAAGTGTGGGGCATCCATCTCTTGGGGCGTGCCTGACTCCACTAAGCGGCCTCCAGATTCATATAAGTCATTGACGCTGGAGACAATGAGAGCCAGTTCTGTGCCCCGCCTCGCCCCGCCCCGCCCCGCCCCACCCACCTTAATCTCTCTCCTCCCGCCGCACCGTACGCCCACGTCTGGAGCACGGGAGACGTTCCTCGGCACACTCAAATATATCCTCAAGTCACAGAAAAGAAACAGTCACCTCCACCTCCCCTCCCCCTCCAAGAGCGAGGAACAAGACCAGTTCTGTGTGAAGGGAGGCGGGAGGTCCGCAGCCAAGACAACACCATAAGACTGATTCCCTATTCTAGCGAGTGCGCCTTTTTCTAATAACATTAATGCTCAGTACACACTCATGCTATTAACATAAGGTGCCAATCGAAGGGCCCCGAGCGGCCCGGCAGTGGCAGGAAGCAGGCAGGACCCGCCGCCAGCCAGCACCCGCCTCCACGCGGCTTTCCTCTCTCGGCGCAGCACGGTACGGTCCACATCCCCGTGGCCCGGCGCTGGGGACTCAAGCCTCCACTACGTACCTCAAAAATGCCGTATTTCACTCGCGAGAAGCAGTAATCGATGATGTATCCCAAAGTATGGATCGCTGAGGTGGATTTTCTTCCTCGAGGAGAGCCGGGAACCACTCCTAATGTAGGAATAAACACAACATCAAAATCGTCTCCAATCGCTGCGCTTTCGACGATTCCTCAAGAATCAGATGCGCCAACACACAACAACTGGAGAGTGGCTGCAAGGGCGAGACAAGGACCATCGTGCGTAAGGTCAGAGTCCCCTCGGTCGGGTGAGGGACCGCTCGACCTTAGAGTCGCGAAGGCTTGAAACTGTAGTCGACCCGCCCCGCTCAGGGAGATGTGTCACAGTTTGCTCCGGCCCGTGAGTGTTTCTCGGAGTCTCACAGATTCCCAGCTTTCATCTCCTCACGTCCCTGCCGTCTTTAGTTACTACATATACAAGTTTTTGCAATTGTAAAGGATACGCGGATGATCTCTGGAGGTCGTCTTCGTTCTTTTGGCACGTTCGTAAAACACACGACAGAGGGGAATAAGTTGACGCATATAAAACAAAGCAAACATTAGAGATCTGAGGAAGATGAAAGTTCAGGCGCAAGTGCCGTATGATGAAAAATAAAGTTCATACTGCAAAGCGTCTCGCCCAAATGTTTGACGTCGCATGTTCACGAAAAGGAAAAGGGAAAAAAACAGCGATCGGTGGACAAAGATGAAAGATGCTTTTTTGTCGAGAGATTATCCAAACCATCGGGAATGAATCCACAAGACAATGAGAAAACACAAAGAAAACGCGCAGAAGAATGAGTGACGTCAGAGGAGGAGGAGGAGGAGGAGGAGGAGGAGGAGGAGGAGGAGGAGGAGGAGGAGGAGGAGAAGGAGGAGGAGGAAGACGAAAACCAAACGAATAACCAGAGGCAACGGCAAGATAATGCTAGCCTTAATACCCACCACTGTGACAACGACATCAAGAAAACGCCCGAGGAAGCTGCCCTGCTGTACGTGCCCTGCTGTACCTGCCTTGCTGTACCTCCCCTGCTGCACCTGCCCAGGGAAACACAGGTGAACGTTGAGACCTGAGAGGGTGTCTGTGTCACACTTTAAATGTCTCTTACAGAACTAAAAGCAGATTGAACCATTTTCCCAACTTGACCCCACCACTTCCTTCTTCGTCTTCCCCGCCTCTTTCTCCTCCTCCTCCTCTTCCTCCTCCTCCTCCTCCTCCTCTCCTCTACATCCAGCTCTGGATTCACATGGAGGTGGAAAAGAGGGGAAGGTGGGGTGGTTGCGTCAGGTGCAGCGATAAACAATGACGCCGAGTATTGACACCTGAGCAAGAACAGGTTAAGGAGGTGACCCTGACGAGGAGTGAACCAATACAGGTGAGAGAAATGCAGGCGAGTTGGGACCTGAGAGTGAAAGGTGCAATCTGGCTTTTCTTTTTTTTCCTTTTTTTTTTTTTTTGCATCACTTATCTCTCTCTCTCTCTCTCTCTCTCTCTCTCTCTCTCTCTCTCTCTCTCTCTCTCTCTCTCTCTCTCTCTCTCTCTCTCTCTCTCTCTCTCTAGATCCTTGTCACCCTAGTTTCAACATGGCCTCGTTTCCTTGTCTTTTGCTCTCTATTTTCTATTTCTTATCTTCTTTTCCTTGTCCGTCTCTTTCTTCTCCTGCTTAAGATAGAATTATTATTTTCTTTTCAAATCATCTTCCTCCATCCCTCAGATTCTAATGCCTCACACACACACACACACACACACACACACACACACACACACACACACACACACACACACACACACACACACCACACACACACACACACACACACACATGAAAATATTCCACCAGCTCCACAATAAGCTCTTCACCTCTCCACGACACACTTGTCTCTAACTCTCCAACACTAATCTCCTCCTCCTCCTCCTCCTCCTCCTCACAATACGCCCGCACCACGCACAGTCACTCTTCCACACCTCTCCACACGTCCATCCTCTTCTTTCTTACCATCACAAAAAAAAAGAAAATACTCTTTCACTGCCCAGCACTCTCTACCCGTCCCTCCCTCCACCCTTCCTTCCACGCGTCCACTCCCACACCACCCAATACATCTTCCACCTCACATTCCACACACTGTACCTTTCCTTCCCCCCTTTTCCCCCATCCACAGACCCACCAGATCTCCATTCTCATGTGTTACGCCCTCCCCCACCTCCTCCTCTTCCTCCACCATCTCCTTCTTCTCCTTCCCGAAGTCCCTGAAACAGATACTGGGTCTGGCATATATACGTCCGACAAAGGTATATCGCACTATAAACGTCACAATGCTCAATACTCAAACACTTTTTAGAATCATCATTACTGCCTTGTATACATTGGAAAACGATTTAATGCTTCTATTGCGTAAATGGAGAGGATTCCGATGCGCTAACGTGCCTTTTGTGATTTTCATATCCTTTTGAATTCCCCCGCAGGAGTGTTGGGGAGTTTATGACTGGTTCTTATGAATATTGTGACGGGCGTTATTGCGGCTGTGGTCCTCCCCGCCGATTCATCACGACCGCCTTTGAAAATGAGGCTTTATTGCTGGCGTTTCCACGGGTGCTGTTTTTTTGCCCGGTGGACATATTGATAGTGCAGCAGCCGGTGGTAAATCCTCGTCCGGCAAAGGGATTTTATAATTGATTTTGCGGGTACTGTTGTGGAGCTTGCGCGGCGGCGGCGGCGGCGGCAGGGACGAACAGCATTGAGGCGCGTGTCCTGAGGGAGATGGAGAGCGAGGTGTGGGAAAGGTGGATGCAGTTTGCGACGAACACTAAATCTTGGCCTCCTCTTTGGTTGTCCTGTGAGACGTTCAATCAGGATAAGAAAAACAAATCATATTCTTTAAAATTGTATGATGTAATACTATGAATAATATCTATAATACGGGGTGATTTTGTGATCCTTATCCGGATGTCAGCTTTTTTAAATTTTTAGTAATATAAGATTATTCGAAAAAATAAGAGATATAAGATTCTTGTCCACAGGTTAATCTCTCTCTCTCTCTCTCTCTCTCTCTCTCTCTCTCTCTCTCTCTCTCTCTCTCTCTCTCTCTCTCTCTCTCTCTCTCTCTCTCTCTCTCTCTCTCTCTGTAAATAAAGGTTCATGGCAAAATGCTGTCCCTCTACCTGCACACTCCCTGCCAGCCTCGACCTTCCTATCCCAAACCCTGCCTCTGCACTGACAGTCACTTCTTACCTCAGAACCCTTCCTCGTATCCTCCCACCTCTGTCACCCTCCCTCTTCCCCTCTCCTGCCCCACACCTTTCGTTGTGTACCGCCAGCAGGAGCAGTATGGGTCACGAGTTAGCATGTTGGGCTCCCTTCCCCTGTGGAGCTTTTCTTCAGTCTCCAGTCCCTGATCCGCTAAGAATCTGTCAATTGTCAGGTTGTGTGAGGAGACTGTCAGCAGCTTAGAGGACTTAACATTGAAGGAAACACAACTCCGTGGAGGTGAGTACAGCAGATTACCTCTGATCACGACTAAACCACGTCCCACAACTCTACCTCGTGCACTCTCGCCGCCCTGCCAGTCTCCCTTCTCTCTCCTCTCTAACTTCTCCTGTCTTCCACAGTCCTGCCAGCCTCCTTCCTCTCTCCTTTCCAATCCTGCTTCCTGTCTTCCTAACGCCCTGCCAGCCTCCCTCCTCTCTCCTTTCCAACCCTGCCTCCTGTCTTCCTACAACCCTGCCAGTCTCCTTCCTCTCCTCTCCTTCCTCAAAGCCCTGCCTCATGTCCTTTTTATAACTCTGCCAGCCTGCCTCTTCTCCTCTTTCCCCCCAGACCCTGTCCCCTGCCCTGCCTGCGTCCCTGACGGAGATTCAGCGTCGTCGTGTAGGGTTAGGCAAGGTTAATTTATTCTCACACCAACGCACCTCCAGCTATCTCCTTACTTTTCGCTTTATCTAGTCTCTCTCTCTCTCTCTCTCTCTCTCTCTCTCTCTCTCTCTCTCTCTCTCTCTCTCTCTCTCTCTCTCTCTCTCTCTCTCTCTCTCACGAGCTACATGGACGCAGGGTTTACTATTATTTTGCGCAGGTAGTTGTTCTGTCCTTATTTCTCATTTATGCGGTATACATCACTTACCACAAGGGACACGCTCTCATATATCATAGTCTCCCCTTCATACTACCACCACCCCCACCACCACTACCACCGCCACCACCACCACCACCACCACTGCTCTCCTCCCCCACCTCCTCCAATGCGAATTAAGTAACGCAGGAGTCAGTTACCCAGATGTCAGTGGGGATGAAAATTGTATGTTTCCACTTCTCTTTCTTCCTTCCTTTCGCCTCTTGTTCATTGTTTGTGGTGTTTGTTTGTGTTTTTCGTCATGTTCAGGTTTTATGGGTATTTCTCCTCCAGTAAAAATTTGTGATCTCTTTAATATACATATCTCTCTCTCTCTCTCTCTCTCTCTCTCTCTCTCTCTCTCTCTCTCTCTCTCTCTCTCTCTCTCTCTCTCTCTCTCTCTCTCTCTCTCTGTTAATTTCTTCCTTCCCTCCACTACTAATGATTTGCAGTCTCTCCTTTCTATTGCCTCTCACTTTCCTTCCCTTTCCCTTCTTTTCTTCACTCTCTCTACTCTACGCTTTTCCCACTTCATCTTCCCTATTCTGCTTTTACTCTTCTCTTTTTCTTTCTTTTTTTTTTTGCCTCTACCTTCTTTTCGCACATTTTTTTTTTTTCTGCTCGGTTCTCACACCCAAAGTTCTGTTTTTTTCTTTAACTTCTCACTATTTTTTTTCTTTCTAACTCATACAGATCACTTTTACTCTCTCTCTCTCTCTCTCTCTCTCTCTCTCTCTCTCTCTCTCTCTCTCTCTCTCTCTCTCTCTCTCTCTCTCTCTCTCTCTCCCTTTGCATGCAAGTTACAATCCTTTTTTTTTTCGTTTTTGTTATTTTGTTGGTCCTCTTTCTTGCTCTTCTTCCTTTTTCATCTTCTTTCCTTCATCTCCTTTCGCACTACTTCC
>NC_087163.1:5792500-5802500 GCF_035594125.1 Scylla paramamosain
ATATTAGTTCTCCATTTTATCCATCTTCTCCTCTTCCTTCTCGTTAACTTTCTCCTCTTCTTTTCCTCCTCCTCTTCACTTTCGTCACCCTTTCCTGTCCTTACTCTTCCTTCTCTACCTCCTCTTCCTCTTCCTCTTTCTCGTTTTCTTTTCCTCCTCCTCTTCCTTCTCATCACCCTTTTCTCTCCTTATCCTTCCTTCACCAGCTCCTCTTCTTCTTTCTTTATCTTCTTATCATTCTTTCTTCTTCTTTTTCTTCTTCACTACCACCATCTCCAACGCCACCTCCAACTCCCGTCCCTCCTCCTCCTCCTCCTCCTCCTCCTCCTCCTCCTCCTCCTGGCGCTGCTCCCTCACCCAGTTCCTCTCCATCATCATTACAATCCCATAATGACCATCTGATATTCTGGGAGGTAATTACACAGAAATCTCATAAATCCTATAATTACGAAATGATGAGATGTAATATCCCACAAGAAAAACATCTCCCTACGTTGTGGTGAGTTATGATGTTAGGAGGAGAAGGAGGAGGAGGAGGAGCTGAGGGCGTGGCGTGGTGTGCGTGATGGTGTGTGAGGATGGTGTGTGTTACAGTGAAAAGGAAACGTGATTGGGATGTGGTGGTGTGTGGTGGTGATGGTTAAGGTTGCGGGGGTTGGGGGGGAGCGAGTTTGGTGTGTGTGTGTGTGTGTGTGTGTGTGGTGTGGTGTGGTGTGGTGTGGTGTGGTGTGGTGTGTGTGTATATGTGTGTGTGTGTGTGTGTGTGTGTGTGTGTGTGTGTGTGTGTGTGTGTGTGTGTGTGTGTGTGTGTGTGTGTGTGTGTGTGTGTGTGTGTGTGTGTGTGTGTGTGTGTGTGTGTGTGTGTGTGTGTGTGTGTGTGTGTGTCCTAATCAGAATCGTCGGAGATAATAATGTTAGTGATTAATAAATATAACATAACTTAAAGTCTGAATATAACTATAATAATACATAGAAAATATAACACATTCTTTTTACGAACAACAATATGCTGGAGCGGACGAATAGTGAAACAGATGAAGAAATACAAAAGCGGGAAATAAGATAAACATAAGAATTCAATCTCAAAACAAGTAAGTATAAAAGCATAAAAAAGAAGGAAAGAAAAAGAAACACGAATTAGGAAAACCACAATAGAATGGAAGACAGATAACGCAGCAAAGAAATACAGAAAGAAAGAACGAAAGAAGACCACACGTGTGAATACGACCACAAAGCAAAGAAGAAATAAGAAATAAAGACAAGACAAGAAAGAGAGTGAGAAAGACAAACACAAAGAGACTAAAACTTCCTCACCACCACCACCACCACCACCACCACCTCTGAATCATCATTATTATTATTGTTATGATTATTTTTCCACATTTTCTCACCTCCCTCTCTTTTACTCCGTACCCGTTACCTTCTCGCTGCTCCTCCTCCTCCTCCTCCTCCTCCTCCGCTAACCCCGCTGAGGCAAGGGCTCCTACGCTCACATTACCAGCAGACACAACGGGGGTCGTTACCCTGGGCTCATTACGTCTGGCGGGTAGTTACGGTTGTTATCATTTAGGACATTCACTCGGGGCACCCAACCCTGCCTTACCTCCCATAGCCCCCACAACCCCACCAGGGACTCCTCCTCTTCCTCCCTCCTCCTCTGACACCTCCCCTTCCATCTCTCTCATGCTCCTTCTTCGCCTCGTCATCGTTCCTCCTCCTCCTCCTCCTCCTCCTCCTCCTCCTCCTCCTCCTCCTCCTCCTCCTCCTCGTGTCCTCCCTCATCGTCCTCTCACGTGATGCCTGTAATGGTGTTCTAAAGGAAAGGGGAAAGTAGGTAGTATGTTAACACTGCTGACGAAGGAGGCGGGAAAGGTGTTATTATTTGCACGGCGCCTTCCCTGCTGACCCTCACCTGTCACACAACCTTTACCAACATGCGCTCATTACTAAACGTGTGGTACGTACTACACGCACACACACACACACACACTCACACAGCGACCCCCCCAAATTCACACAAACATATACTCACGCTTATGTGGTTGAAAATAAATATATAAAGTCAAAATAGGTCAACAAATAGAATATACAGAGAAGCAGAGAAATAGAAACGCATAAATGAACGTAATGAGATATATTCTGTAAGACGTATGCAACTCGTGCTCACTCTGGAAGACAAGAAAGAAAGGAATGAAAGAAAAAAACAAAAATAAGGTCATACCCAATAAATCGATGACCTTGACAACGGATCACGTAAACAAACGCAAAAAAGTGACACACACACACACACACACACACACACACACACACACACAAAGACAAGCAGCCGCGTCATCAACAAACAAAAGACCACCACGATTTTTGCTACGATGTTCAGCAGATTAGCTTGAGACTCCCGTGTAGTACAGAACACCTCTTCTTCTTCTCCTCCTCCTCCTCCTCCTCCTCCTCCTCCTCCTTAGATTTCTTCTTTCTGTCTAAATTTTCTTTTCTTCTGTGCTTTCACTTGTCTTCTGTCGTCCTTTTCTTCTTTTTTTCTTTGCCTTTCTCTCTATTTTATCTGTTCCTTGCTTTCCTTCCCTTTCTCCCTATTACTTTTTTTCCCTATATTATCCTTTTTCTTTTCTCTTCTTTCTCTATCTGTCTGTCCCCCAACTTCTCAATCCGTGGTTTCCTTCCTCCGTTTCTTGTTTCCTTCTGTGCATCATTTTTTTTTTCCGCCTCTATACCAATGAGGTTTTTTTTTCTCCCTTCTATCCTTCCACCTGTGTACTTTTCCCTTTCCTTCTTGCTTTGCTTTTCTTTCTTTCCTTCAACACCTCTTCCTTCCTTTCGCTAATATTTTCTTTCGTTTCGTCCATTTTTTTTTTTTTTTCTGTTCCACCGTCTATATTTTCCTCTTCTTTCATTTTTCTAGTATTTTTTTCTGTCGTTGTCACGTCCTTACTTCTATCCCACGCTCTTTATCCCTCTTCCTCTACCTCTAATCCTCATTCTTCTTCTCTGTATTTCTCTTATAACTTCTTTCTTTTCTTCTTTCCTCTATTCCCTTCTCTTTCATTTCACTTCCTCGTCCTCCAGCTTTCTTGTCCTGTCATTTTCCTTTTTACTGTGCCCTCACTATTTTTCTCTTTCTTCCTTTATTCCTTCTCTTTTCTTCCTTCTTCTATCCCCTCTTTTCCACCCAGTTTCTCTTCACCCTGTCCTCTCTTACTTCTTTTCTCTGCTTTTTCCTCATCATTTTGTCTATTTTCTCTTTCATTTCTATATATATATTTTTTTTTTATTTTCCTGCCTCTATCCTCTCTTTATCTCATCTTCCTGCGCCTCTCTATTCTCCCTCCGTCTGTTCCTCACCAAGAGATACATACAGAACCGCACCCAAGATTCCAACACAACAAGGTAAGGAATATTTGTGAGTGGGTGATAAGGGAAAAAAAAAAAAGAAGTGATAGTGAGGAGCCTACGAAACAGTGACAGGGAGAAAGTTAGTCTGAAGAGGTAGAGGTTGAAGGAAAAAAAACAAACAGTGAGGTGAGGAGAGAAGGAAGGAAGGGAGGAAGGGAGGAAGGGAGGGAGGGAGAAAAGAGAGGGGAAAAAAGGGAGGAGAGGACGGTATAAAAAAAGGAAAAAAGAAAAAAAAAGTTATGAAGGGCGCAAGGAAGTCGAGGAGGGAGGGAGGAAGAGAGGGAGGGAGGGAGGGAAGGAAGAAGAGGGTGAGCAGCTTGTGGGGAGGGGAGAGGAGAGGAGAGGAGGAGTGGTAGAAAAGGAGAGTGGAGGGGAGGGGAGGGAGGGAAGGGAGGGCCTGAGGAGTTCTATGGGGAGGCAGGCCCCTTGCTCCTCTTTCTTCCTTCCCTTTGTTCTACGCCCGGGCGATTTGGCTTCAGTGAAATTAAAAATGCAAAGCCATCGCTCCGGGCATCAGAGGCGGAGGAAAGAGGGTGAGGTGAAGGCGATGTAGGGTTCGAGGAGGAGGAGGAGGAGGAGGAGGAGGAGGAGGAGGAGGAGGAGGAGGAGGAGGAGGAGGAGGAGGAGGAGGAGGAGGAGGAGGCAGTCAGCTAGATGGGAGTCAGAGAGGCGTGGAGAGGAGAGGAGCAATGAAACAAAACTACAAAAAGGGGAAAAAAAAGGAAGAAAAAAAGTCTGGTCCGGGAAGAAAGAATAGAAGAAAAGAGGAAGATAATGCCGCAAAGAATAAACAGGAGGACAATGAGTGGAGGGAGTGTGTAAGTGTAGCTGCCGGAGTGTACAGGGAAGGCTGGTGGTGTGTGAGGGGACCTGCTGCCGCCTCACATAAGGAGGTGGAGCAGCGTCTTAGGGGAAAGGTTATGACGATGGTGCACTGACAGGGAGCAAGAGAGAGTTTAAGGGTGTGTTAGAAGTACCTAACGAGGACGCATGAGGTACATGTAGAGCAGAAGGATAGGAGAGCTGAAATAAAACACACACACACAGGAGGCAGAAGGCATTGTGAGAATAGTGAAGCAAAGTAATCTGTCGTCATTAAAATAGCTATCTATCTATCTGTCTATCTATTTATCCATCTATCTATCTATCTGTCTATCTATTTATCCATCCATCTATCTGTCTATCTATCTATCTATATCAATCTGTCTGTTTGTTTACAGGACACGGCAAAAAATCGTTAAGAAACATTAAGCATTCACTCTATATTATCCACAAGAATCTTGCTTAATTAATCTAGCAAGAGGCTTCCTTCTCTGCACGTGTGGCCGTGCAGGTGCGGGAGCGGCCACGAGAGGGTCTGGGTGGCAGCACAGGAAGTGTCAAGAACAAGGCCGTGTGGGGGTCGGGAAGGGGGCGCCGCAACGCCAGGCCGAGGAGAGGAGGACAGGGAGGGTCACTACTCATTAACAATTAATATCACATTATCCACCAATCGGACTCCAGCAGCGAGGTAGTAACGTTATTTAGTTGTTTGCTGCGCGCTGAGTATTTGGATGAAAAACAACACAATATTTCAGAAGCAAATAAACTGTAATAAAATTAGAGTATTTTCTGCGTCACATATTGCTCTGTTATTTAGGTGTTTTGCTTCCGCTGTGAGTTGCAAGTCGATAGTTATGATCCAAGTAATCACGACCCAAAGCAGTTACAAGAATTAACCAATAATTCGCTTCAGTGAGTAAATTAGAACAGACATTACAGGTGCACAATACTGCTCACGTTTAAATCTCCAGCGGGCCACTCAGTGCGGGGAGGCGCCACGGTGATGGGCAGGGGGTGAGGGACGAATGAGTGATGAAGGGAGGGGGCAAGAGAGGGAGAGGAGAGAAGTAAGAGGTAAGAGCAGGGTACAAGTAAGCGTATAATAGAACATAACATTCCCGTGCAGTGTTCTCCGGAACTCAGTAGCGGTGCGCACCGGCACGGCTGGGCAGGAAGAGCAGCAAGCGCAGCAGCAGCGGTGACTGTGGGTCGGCGGCAAGCCCAACCTCACCGGTCGGGTTACCCTCAATATACGGGTCGTGTTGCAGCCGCGCCGCCACCACAGGCGTAACCCCGGCCTCACTTCGGCGCCAAATTGATATCTTACCGATACACAATATATTGGCTAAAACAAAAATAATCAGAGGCGCTTGGTAGGACGCTGCATCTCTTTGTTTACCCAGACAATTTTTTAATACTTTGGCCGAGGCCCAAGACACTGCCTGGCGACGGTAGGGGCGAGGCGGACAGTGCGACGCACGGGGCGATGAGCCTTAGCGGCACTCGGTCAGCAGTGGCCGTCACAGTCACCTGACGCGCTCGTCATCACAGTCATGCAGCGATTAAAGGTGTCACGGCCGGTGCTCCCAAGCCGCGCCGCAACCACCGCCATCCCGACACGCCGCTCCCGCGCCACCACCTCACTGTAATAAGAATATTTCAATCCTCTGATATATATATAAACAATTACAATGAGTCAGCGTGGTGCTGACACACGCCAGGTGACTCCAACACACCCGCGAGGCCACGGCTCCTCCGCCACGCCGCGCACACACGCACGAACTAACACCACCTGATAGAATTTCTGAGAAAGTTAATTAGTATTGTTTCGTGTTGAGTCGCCGAGCGACTCTCGTGTCTCCGGTTAATTATCCTATTGAATTTTTTTATGTCACTGTGGCTAGCGGGGGTCGCTCCCCCCCCTTCCCACACCTGCCCATCCTCGCCCGCCTCAGGTAGCCCGCAATGCTCACCGCAGAAATTCCTCCAGTCACCTTTGTTGATTATACACACGTCAATGCGTCATTCTATTAAACCTGCGCGGGTGAGAGGCGGCTCCCAGCGCGGGGTGTCGCCGCCTGCCGGGCATTGCGAGGCGACCCTCCTTCACTAATTGCTTCTCACAGCTTTGCTAAAACCTGGAGATTTTTGCTGCTGGTGTTTACGTTTATATATATATATATATATATATATATATATATATATATATATATATATATATATATATATATATATATATATATATATATATATATATATATGTGTGTGTGTGTGTGTGTGTGTGTGTGTGTGTGTGTGTGTGTGTGTGTGTGTGTGTGTGTGTGTGTGTGTGTGTGTATATATATATATATATATATATATATATATATATATATATATATATATATATATATATATATATATATATATATATATATATATATATATATATATATATATATATACCGGGCTTAATAAATTATCAGCATTGTAAGTGAGTAAATCAATTATTACGACAAGATGTTCCTTCTCTTCTTTCCTCCCTTCCTTCTCTCGTCTCCTTCCCGTCTCTCCTAAAATTCTAATAAAATGTGCAGTGCTTTTATGGAGTCCGCGGGCGTGGGCGCGCGGTGATCAGGACGCCAATAATCCCGTCTGCTTGGTCGCCCTTCAAACAGCCGTCCTCTCTGTCGTCGATGCTCATTATAATTCCCTAATTTACAAAGAACCATGAAATTGGGTGAGTTCTTGGTCCTCGTCAGGGGAACCGGCGCCTAGATCCTGACCACTACTTCTTCCTCCTCCCTCCTTACTCTTTCCTCTGGTAAAGTATGCAATCAACCCCAACCCTCCCCTCACTACATCTGCATCCCATCTTCCATTCACCTATACACCTTCAACAAACTTTATGGAAGCAATTTGTCTCCACTTCTCATCCTGCAACAACGTCACACCCACGGCTGTTTAATCTGAACTCTTTTGTCCACAGCTCAGTTACACTTTATCATTACCACATTCAGTTCAACACAAAGCAGTTTCTTTGCCAGACGCCACACTCCTTCATCACGCTCGCTAATGTAATGTAAGGCCTAAGTGGTCATGATCAATATGTTTTTTTTTTTTTTTTTTTCTGGGATGCAAGTTTCGCAATCCTACAAGTTACGTTTGCCATAAGAAGCAGTTCCTCACCCTCTCCGAGAAAAATAAATAAACAAATAAATAATTAAATAAATAAATAAAATTTGCCGATTTGAGAGAACGGAAATCAGATTTGTAACATGCTCTCATGAACGCTTGATAAGATTTCTTTTAAACTAAAATTACAAAGGTTCGTGTTGTAACTAGAAACACTACTAGCAAGTTGCCAGTGAATGCCATATAACTGCACTGTGTGATCAGCAATCTTCACCGCGACACCCACTTCACAGGTGTATTTTGTAACCTGCAGCTTAGGAAATTGAATTAAAATTGAAATTACAACTAACTGCCGAAAAATAAAAGAAAAAAAAATATTCGTTTGTCTTGATGTAAGCTGAGTTATGGCATTAATTTGGTGTTGCATTAACTACATCTCGGGGACTCCTCTAGTCTTTCGCAGTTTATAATAACGTATCACCTTACAGCACCTTTGTTAATGTAGTCATATGAAATATTCAAAGACTAATCGAGGACGATGCTGCCTTAGCTGAACGCCAGAACTTATGACGTTCGATTCATTTACTATCTTATGATCGCCATTAGCCTTGTAAAACTCTTGCAAATGTTTGTACAAATCCAGAAAGATTTGTAAAAGGCATACAGAATGAAGAGCCCCAGTGCTCCCCATACAGCAAGCTGGCCAGCTTCACACTGCTCGCCTAACACGCCCGTCTGGAGAGTGTCATCTGTGGCGTCACATCGTCAATGAAATAATTAACTGGAATTGCCAAGTATCTTTCCGTGAGTTCCAATTAATTTTCCCGTCGTCGGAGTGACGTCACCGTTTAAGCACCCCTCTCTGGACGGATGCGTCAATAGGTTACAGTGTTAACCCGCCCTTATTTTTGACAGGTTCACGCAAACACTTACAGTGCCGGCTGTTGGTGTTGCAGATAACGATGGCGTCCACCTCCTCTCCGCGGCAAGCCTTTCCTCCAGTGCCCCCCGTGTTTCCGCTCACCACGACGATAAATCCGCAATCGTTTGAAAGAAAGCACTAATCACTTGAAAGATCACTCGCCGCCATGCCACGTGTACCACCCTCCCCCAGGCCTCCTACACTGCCGGAACCCAAACCCAAGTTCTTATACAATTTACGCAAGTCACCGTTTCCTCATTAGGAGTATTGTACACACACCTAAATAAATGTTGTTGCTTTTTTCCGAACTCATCGTTAATTACCATAACATTAAAATAATCAGATGTAGAGAATGTACAAGTACACAGCTGGAGCTGTTTGATTGCTAAAATGTGTTATTTTGATAACACAAAATCTTGATTTTGTACTTTTAACCATTTCTGTAAGCCACGCATGAAATTGTCTTTCATAACCTAATGCAATGCCTCAAGAGAACACATGACTTCACCAAGCAGGTATGCGTTACTCTAGGTTCATGTTTTGTCACAGCGGCGACTCTGAAGCTCCACGCTTATTATGTGGGTGGCATTCATTGAAGGATTATTGCAGTGAATGCGGTATATGAATGTTACACAAAGTTCATCGTCCTTTTGACTAAAATGCCACATATGTGTGAAAATTATCATATTACAGCAAATATGCCTTCATGTAAATTTACCATACAGAAGCCATGACTTCACCACGGGACTCATTTGATCTGATCCCTCCCAGTGGCTTCACCTGTCTAGCTTAGTTTATCTGATCATTGGAATATGCAAGCCTGTTAACCAAAAGGCAGTGTTCTATCAAAGAAAGAATACTGTACCTCGCTATGACATCGTACATCTGGCAGCGGTAATCTCTGTGTCTTCCAGTCGTTCGTCGCTATGCTACCTATGAGAGCAAACAATCTTCCCGAGTCAGTTTTGTTCTTTTATCAACACAATATTATCATAGCAAAGTTACACGTTACTCATTGTGTTTCATTTATTCAGCGTGTTGTAATAGACAAGTAAACGTGCAGGATCAGAGGTTGGCAGCCCTGAGTTTCGAGGAAGACCCGCCAACTCGCTGACGTCTCCCGCGAAGCTAACACAAACACTGCAAACATGTAAGGTGGAAGAAATACCATAACTCATTCAACTGATTAATATTAGATGCCACTACCAAATGAAAGATTAACAACCCTCTTCATTTCTTGTGACAAACAGCACGGAATAAACAAAAGGTGGCTTGTGATGGAGGAAGAGATGCTTAGCTCAACATGGTGACCTGAGGGGAAAGTAAAAAGCTAAAAAAATGTATGGCAAAGGTGATACGAAAGATTTATTTTATGTACTGAGCCTGTAGTGGGAGTAGATTTTACTTCTGAAGACTTGGATGATCAACATAGGATAGAAAGGGGATGAAATAGTGGCGACTAAGAGGTGGCGTGATAGGAAGCTGATCGAAGTGATAACGATGACCTGATGAAATGATGGGACAGACAAGAAACTGTGGTGACGATGACATGATGAAGTAATAGGATGATTTAATTATGGTGACGATGACCTGACGAAGTGATGGGAGACCGAAGAAAGTGTGGCGATGATCACTTGATGATTTAAGGATGATCTAAGTACGGCGACGGGAAAGAGAGGCGTGTGGCAACAATAGCCTGCACAAGTGCTCTGGGAGAGTCGAGAAAGCGTAGCG
>NC_087163.1:5805000-5822500 GCF_035594125.1 Scylla paramamosain
ATTTTATTGTATCCTTTTTCATTTACAATATTTTCTTTCTGTCTTCCTCCTTTTCCATCATACTTGTCTTTCTTAGCTTTTCCTTCACTCTATTTGTTTATTCCAAGCATATAACTCATTTATTTCTTCCCTGATGTCTCTTTCCTCTGGTTTCAAAAATTCTTTCTCTCTCTCTCTCTCTCTCTCTCTCTCTCTCTCTCTCTCTCTCTCTCTCTCTCTCTCTCTCTCTCTCTCTCTCTCTCTCTCTCTCTCGTCTAGAAACATATCATTTTAGCAGAGGTCGCTTGCACGGAGTCTCGCTCATTCCATATGCATTAAGTTTACACTCCCTCATTTGGGCGCAGCATAATAACAGCTTAAGAGGTATACCGCCACCACCACCACCACCACCACCATCACCACCATCACAGCCACAACCACCTTCGTCGCCTTCTGCAGAAATGTCCCGCCTCTTAATGGAGTGCAATGCGGTGCTTCACACTCACACGAGAACTGAGACGTGATTATCAAAGGACATCTGTACCCTCCTCCTCCTCCTCCTCCTCCTCCTCCTCCTCCTCCTCCTCTTCAGCTTTATCTTACTCCTCTTATTCTTACCAACTTCTTTTCCTGGTTTCTACGACGATTTTTTTTTTTATCCTCTTCTCTTCTTTCCCTCTTTCTTCTCTTCCCTCAGTCTACTCTTTCACTTCCTCCTCTTTCTCCTCCTCCTCTTCCTGTTGCTACTTATGTTTCTGTTTCTGCTATTCTTACACCTTCTTCTCTCCCTTCTTCCTTCCCTTTCATCTTGTCCTTCTTTTCTCCCTCTCTTTCGCTCCTCTTCCCTTTTCCCTCTCCATCTATCTGAACTCGAGAACACAAAGAACACTCGAAATAAACAAGTAATAAAAACAAATTATTAAAAGCGTCCATGGCCATATTTCAGCCCCTCCGAGGCGCCCACGAGCTCCTGTCACACTCGGGAGTATAAATGAGAAATGTGATTGGTGTGTTTTTCATGTGATGGAGAAAGAACGTCATAATGGTCAGGTAAAGAGATATATTTATTCGTGCTGTCGGTCGTTACAGCCTGCTTCTGTTTTCGCTGCTGTCTTTTTTTTTTTTTTTTTTTGCTGTTCTCATTCTCTGTCTCTCTGTCTCTCTTTCTCAGTGACGTCATTGGCACCGACTGACGTAAACAGCAACAGCAACAGCAACAGCAGCAGCAGCAGCAGCAATAAGGATTCTAATTTGCCCTCCTGCGGGTGAGCATCTGAAGGGACGGAATTGTTATAATATGCTTTAAACAACCTCAGCTCATTTCACGTTTCTTCTGTGTCCTTAGTAATTCCGTCGCCTTGATATGAAGGACGCAGGAAGCAGCGCAATTAGAATAGAGGAAGAGGAGGGAGCCAAGAGAATAAGAGAAGGAAAGGACGAAAGAAAGAGAAGCGAAAAGAGGGAGTAGATAGAAAAAACGAGACCGTGAAGGAATGAAAATAGGAATGACCAAACACTATTAAAAGACAGGAGGGAGGGAGAGGAAAAGGAGAAAGAGGGAAAGATTGACACGAACCTGAGATTATCAAAGCATGGAAATCAGGGCGACCAACCGCTCTCAAGTTTCAGGGTCAAAGCGACTGCTCCCGTGCGTTAGGTGTGAGAGTGAGGTGTTTAATATAGAGGGGTGGAACGTGCGCATGGTGAGCGGGCGAGGCGTGAAGAGTGACGCGTTGGGCGTGAAGTGTGCGGTTAAGGGGGGCGAACAGAGCGAGGCGCGCAGAGGGTGCGAAAAAAGCAGGGTAAGACGTGGAGTACGAGGGCGTGGCGTGCAGTATCAGGGTAAGACGTGCAGTTTTGAGGGCAAGGCGTGCTGGGTGAGGGCAGGGCGTGCAGGCCCCTCCCGCCGCCAGCCAATCTAAGCAGTCACACAGTCCTCGCCAGCAGGAATTCGCACATTGCACGCCCGCCTGATAAATGAGGCTAAATTCACAATGATTATGCAAATTTCGTGCCCGTTATGAGGGCTGGGACACGGGCTGGCGTCTTGAGGGGGGCGGGGGGCGACTGCAGGGACCATGCCACGTAGGAGGGAGAAGGAGGATAGACAGGAGAGACGGAAATATACAGACACACAGACGGACGGACATGAAGAACAGAAAGAGGTTGAGAGGCCACGAAGCAAACCAGTGGCCAGAAGGTAACTAAGGTTTCTCCGCCGTGCCGTGAAGAGGAGTCACGCAGGGGCGGCGGCGCGTGTGCGGGGGACACTTCAGCCTGTGCATGATGGTGACGCCGCGTGGTCATGAGAAGCCCAAGATAGAAATGCGCGAACACGTAAGACCATAAGACTAAACCCAAAAAATAAGGCCCGCATGATTGTGAGGACCGCGTCGACATTTTTTACTTTTTTTTTTATCCTTTTTGTGTCAGTAAACCATTTGAATTAATCACGCAGGCAAACGTGTTGTCCCGACGACTTACTGCCAAGAGTGAGAAAGGCAAGGCAACATGATTCACGTAAAGGTCCACGCCACGTGACGAATTGCTTAAGATTGAACGCCAGGCAGAGGAGCGTCTTCGTGTGACTCAAGACCAAACTCACTGGTGAATTGTGTGTCCGTAGTGGTGGACGAGGAGGAGGAGGAGGAGGAGGAGGAGGAGGAGGAGGAGGACTTTCACAATAACGACAGCGACGAAAGTAATAATAATAGTAATAATAATAATAATAATAATAATAATAATAACAATAATAATAATAATAATAATAATCACTATCATAATATAAACACAGTTCAATTCGCAACAACAGCAGCAACAACAACAACAACAACAACAACAACAACAACAACAACAACAACAACAACAACAGTAACAATAACAACAACAACAACAACAACAACAACAACAACAACAACAACAAAATCACAACAACAAGAAACCATCACACCACTTCACAATAACCTTCACCACACCCACCCTACACCACCAACAAGCCCCTCTTCTAATCACACCCACACACAACACACACCAGCACACCCACACCTCAAACCCCCTTGCATATGGATCCACACTGAACACAGACCCTGAAATAGAAGCTCATACCATCTCTTCACTCCTCAGCACAGTGCCTCAGGTTGAACGAACAATACATCTTGGCTGCTTTTCAATCTAATATGCTTCCTCACGCTAGGGAGAGAGAGAGAGAGAGAGAGAGAGAGAGAGAGAGAGAGAGAGAGAGAGAGAGAGAGAGAGAGAGAGAGAGAGAGAGAGAGAGAGAGAGAGACGCATGACGTAAGTGAAGTAATGGGACACCCTTGATTATCCCTGAGATCACCTTGTCCACCTGGATGAAAAGGCAACGTGACTCTGGATTATCAACACTCCTGGGGTTACCTTCTATCTTTGTCTGTCCGTCTGGCTGTCTAACTGTCTGGTTGTCTGGTTGTCTGGTTGTCTGGTTGTCTGGTTGTCTGGCTGGCTGGCTATGTCTGTCTACCTGTCTGTCCACCTATTTGTTTGTTGATTGAGTCTGTCTGGGTGACTGATTTACTGACTGACTGGTTGACTGACTTAATGGCCAGTATGATTGGTTGACAACGATTACCTGGATGGGTGGGTAGTTGGATGAATGACTGGCTGACTGACTGACTGGTTGCATGGATGGATGGGTGACTGACTGAATGGTCGAACATCTCTGCCTTCATCCGTCTGGTTAACTAACATATAGTTGGTCAAATAGTATGCTAGTCATCTCACTAGATAAATTACTAAATGTGTGCTTGTCCATCTTAAGTTCCTGACTGACTTACTGACTGATTGACTGAGTATTTGACTAGTTATTAATATAAATGACAGTATGAATAATAAACACTTCATTCACATTTTCTTCTGTGTTTTGATTTACAGAACTTGTCTTTGATAAGTTATTATCCTCCTTTATTGAGCAAAAGTTGAAATGAAATACTCCGAAAGTTGACGTGTTAAATATTCCACTATAGTGAATTACATTTTCTATCAAACTTTCTTATATTCTTATTTACATTCAATTACTTATTATAACCTTCACTGTATTTCTCACTATCAACTTCTCTCCTTTTTCATTCCTAATTTATTATCTGTCATCTTTACTATTCTACCTTTTCATATTCCTTATTTTTTTTTTCCGTATGTTTAATATTTCACTCATTGAATCTGTTTTTTTCCACTCATTAATCTCAACTTTTCTTTTTATTTGTTTATTTTATTTATTTATTTATTTTTCATTTGTTTATCTTATTTATTTATCTTTATCTATTTTTTTTATTTATGCATTATTTTTTACTTATTTATTTACTTTATTTATTTATTTTATTTCATTTTACTTTATTTTATTTTATCTTATTTATTTATTTTTCATTTATTTATTTATTTTATTTATTTATTTATTTTTATTTTATTTTTTTTTTTTCATTCCTCAAAAGATCATTTTTATCTGCTTCAACATTTTTTTTCTTTTTTTTCGCATGTCTATTTGAACCGTTCATCCTCCTTTGACTCATTTCCCTAAATATGTTTTCGTTTTAATCAACTCTCTCGTCACCTACCTTCACATTCCTAGTGATCACTTCTATCTTTTTTTTTTTTCAGTTTCACATTTATCACCTGTGTTTGTGTTTTAGTTTTAACCCATTAACCTCTTTAACCTGTCCAACAACAACCCAAGTCTTTCTTTATCTATGTTACGAGTTCTTCTTTTATCCCCTCAAATGTTTTTTTTTTTTTTTTATCCCTACCTCCCCACTTACCTGTGTTTCTAATGCTTCACCTTCCCTCCACCTGTGCTCCAATCCCTCACCGCTTAAGTAACAAATCCGTGCAGCTAAATTTTTGACAGCATAATTTATTCAAAGCGAGTACACGGCTCCACTTCCTTCTCCCTTTTCTCTCTCAATTAATCAATGTTGTTTTCCTTCTCTCTCTCTTATTTTCATTTTTCTTGTGTTTTGTAGTTTTCTTTTATGTTTTTTGTGTTTTCCTCCTCATCGCTCCGTCCTTCCTTTTGCTTCCTTCCCTCCTTCCTATCTTTCCACTCTCTTTGCGTTTTGTTTTCTTTATTTTTTTCCTATATTTTTATTCACTTCCTAGTTCCCTTTATTCTTCCTCAACCTTTTTTTTTCGCTCCTTTTCCTCCTTCCTATTTGTCCTCTTTCTCAATTAATCAATGTTGTTTCCTTCTTTCGTATCTTCCTTCTACATGTACTTCCAACCCTTTTTAATGTTTTCCCATTCATTCACTCCTTAGTTCTCTTCATTCTCCCTCAACCTTCCCCCCTCCTCTCCTCGCCTCCCTCCTTTTCTTCCTCCTCCTTCTCCTACCCCTCCATGGAACACAAGAAGCAATTTCCCACCTGCATGCTGGGAGAGATACAGGCATAATTATCTTTACTATTTCCCCCCAAGACAGCGCCGGAGGGAGGGAAGGAGGGAGGGAGAAGAAAGAAGAGAGAAAGGGAGGAGGGAGGTAGGGAGGGAAGTATTCACACCTGCTCCTCGCACCTGTTCGTGGAGGTGTGGGAGGAGGGGAACGGTCAAGGGTCACCTAAGAGCGACCCTGATGACTGGGTTCGCGCCTCCTCGTCCGCTTACTGAGGGAAAGGCGATAGATGGCACTGATGTATAATTCGTTGTTTCAAGGCAACCGAAACCATCCCAATTAATTATACTACGGGTTACTTTAGGCTAGGTGGGATCACTTAAGATAAGGTTAAGATAAGATAGATGAAATTTAACTGTATTAGATAGTTCAAATTAACCTAATCTAACCTACCGTAACTAATCTCATGAGTAGCCCGGATGGCTGATCTCCACTTTCACGGAAGAGCTGCATCGTGCTGCCCAAAGATACAAGTGAGGTATTGCCGTGCGTGGCGGCAAGGACGTGCACGGGCGTGTTTCACCTGCCGTGGTCTCCCCTGCGGAAGAGCCGCAGAAAAAAAAAAAAAAAAAAAAAGTATGCGTTGGGAGGGCGCTGCTCAGTAAAGCGGCGCGTCGTGGGAAACGCGTGAACAGGAGCCATTTAAGGCGAGATTAACGCTTTAATCTTCCCCCGACGGTATCACGGTACTGGCGGGACACTCGCGGGAGGCGCCACGTACACCTCACGCCAACAGGGTGTGGCGCGGGGGCCTCCTGCTGCTGTCTGACTGCCTCAGGGCAATAGTAATGAGACGAAATGGAAGAAATGACAATGAAAGAATATGCAAAAGAAATAAATAAGTAAAATAAAAGAATAAATAAATAACCTGCCGGACCAATGGATGCACATGAGGAGGCCAAGCACCGAGCCAAACAATGCGGCGCTGCGTGAGGGAACCACCAACACATCTTGTGACCTCGTGTGAAATGTTAATGCTACAAAAAAGAGTGTACCATGAAAACAGTTTTGTTATTGACACAGAAAAATAGTGATGTTAGCAAATACGATACAAAGAAAAAAGTCCTGTGGGTGAGCAGGAGGTGAGTCCACCGTGGCTAAGAAACAGGAAATGACAGGTAACAACACCTTCAGGGTCAAGTGCCGCAGAAACCCGATACCCGAGAAGGTGGGAGTGGTGGTGGTGGTGGTGGTGGTGGCGGCGGCGGCGGCGGCGGCGGCGACGGCGGCGGCGACGCGCGCAGGTGAGGCCCAAGGGGGGCATGAGGCTCCTTGGGGGCCAGCAAGCGGCGGGCGAGGTGAGGAGGCCTGGCGGGGCACTCGTCCTGCGGGGTACAACATGTTACGTCACATCACATGCAAACATAAATTCCTACCTTGGGAGTCGTTGCGTCCAAACAAGAGTGGCCGAGCACTGCCTGGCGCTACGTCATGGTGAAGCCTCGAGGGGCGGGCACGCATTACTCATCCCGCCGCTAACTGTTACCTGAACCACGCCCGCCCTAGCAACTGTGCCCGTGTATCTGACTGTACGTATATCACAAACTGTTGTACACAGGGCAGCCTGTTGCTTGGTATGCTATTGTTTGAGATGCAATGATGTTACTTGGCAATATTTGTCCAGGATTGGTAAGCTCAGTGCTACTGACACGTCGCTCGCCAGAAACTCCTGTACACAAATACGACAAAAACCAGCAGATTGAAGCCGCAACATTTGATTCAACTTCTGAAATTACTGGTAATGATAATGAAAATTGTCCACGACAGTTTGCAACGTACTGAAATGAAAACATGAATAATTGTTGCTAATGGATGAAAAGAAAATTGTTTACATTCACAAACGTAACAAAGATCATGAGAAATACCATCGCATAAAAACAATGCTATGAAAACTATGTTCCTTATTCGATCTTTAAAGAATTATATTCACAACAGATAATAAACTAGAAAAGAGTATGGTATTCTTCGTTAAACGTTACGAAACACAGCCAAGGGAAATTAATATATATATATATATATATATATATATATATATATATATATATATATATATATATATATATATATATATATATATATATATATATATATATATATATATATATATATATATTATACAAACACACACACACACACACACACACACACACACACGAGTATATACTGTGACAAAGAAGTTACAAAAAGCGGGGATAAAACATAATGACAATAAAAATCTACAAAAAAGTTAACCATGACCACTAACGACTCTAATTCCTGCCCGTCACCACAAGTGAGTACGACTACGCCTGTGTCCCCATCACGTTTAATGAGCGTGTCGCGGCCTGAGATTACAGATTCACTGGCCTAAATCCTCTACTAGATAACACAGCCCTATTCAGCGTTCAGTCAGTCCACATCTCTTGAGCTCGCGGATTTTCGTGGATGATCCTCAGCCTGCCAGACTCCTCACACCACCTACAGGTAAAAATAAAATACCTGTTCAATACCTGCTTAATTTTAATACTGTTGTGGTAATATGCCAGGTGGTATCTACTGTCGCCCTTACTGCCAGGGAATAAAGGAACCAAAACTTAACCTGGGGAACGCCAGGGAAGGTAGATAAGAGTGAGTTTTCAGGTGTTTGAAATGATGGTGTCGCCCTTCCGCTCCCTCGCTATCCCGCTCATCAGTTATCAAGTCACAGAAATTCAAGACTTATAAACAAGATTCGTGAAACTGTATATCTTTACACGTCAGAGGGAACAACTGCCAAACTCTCTCTCTCTCTCTCTCTCTCTCTCTCTCTCTCTCTCTCTCTCTCTCTCTCTCTCTCTCTCTCTTCTCTCTCTCTCTCTTTCGTTTCCAGTTCCTCATTAACGATTTTCTGCTATCTCCTCTCGTTTATTGGTTATTTTTTTGTATTTCCCAGATGGAGAGACAGAGAGAGAGAGAGAGAAAGAGAGAACAGGGGTGGTGTGAATGAAGGGAAGAGAACGGAGAGGGAAAGCAGGATGGAGAGCGAGGGAGAGAGGAGAGCGAGGAGGGCGTGAGGGAGGGAGGGAGAGCGAGACACAAGGAACAGGAGCTAGGGAGGGTCGGCGCAGGTGACGGGCGGACCCAGCTAGCTATCTCCTCCCCTCTTAATTGGTCTGCATAATCTGCATGTAATTATCAACCATTTTGCAGGGTTGCAGAAGGCGCCATTTTGCCAGACTAAAATGCAGCTCCAGAGTCAGAAGCTTGAGCGAAATGCCGGGATGTGGTGTTCAAGATGGTGGTGATGATGGTGGTGGTGGTGATGGTAGTAGTGGTGATGGTGATGGTGCTGGTGGTGACTGCGTTGGACTGTTCAAAGGTGGTGCTGGTGGTGATGGTATTGTGAGAAAAGTGGTGGTAGTGGTGATGGTGATGGTGATGGTGATGATGCTGGTGGTGACTGCGTTGGACTGTTCAAAGGTGGTGCTGGTGGTGATGGTATTGTGAGAAAAGTGGTGCTAGTGGTGATGGTGGTGACTATGGTGTTGAATGTTATGGTGATGGTAGTGAAGGTGAACTAATAAAAGATGTGGTGTTAGTGGCTGTGGTGGTACTGAGAGGAAAGACGGAGATGGTGATGATGGTGTTGACTATGGATGTACATTATGGTGATTACAGTGCTCGTGGTGGTGAATGGAGTGTATCAGTGATGGAGATAAAATGTATAACTGCATGAAATAAACAAGAAAACAATACATAAGTTATAAAAATACATCACTGTAACAACTCAACAGTGAACAAGAAGATTAAACAATAACAAAAGAAAAAAAAAAGTTAACAAATGACACTGAAAATAAACAAGTAAAAGAAACCGTAAAAACAACAACTGGTACAAAAACAAGCAAAAGAAGAACATCAGACAATACAACATAAAAAAAAATCGTACCACAGAGACAAAAGAAGAAAGAAACACAAGATAATAAAACACAGATCAAGCAAAAGAAGAGAACAAAAAAAAGGAGAAGTAGTTAACAACGATGAGAGAGAGAGAGAGAGAGAGAGAGAGAGAGAGAGAGAGAGAGAGAGAGAGAGAGAGAGAGAGAGAGAGAGAGAGAGAGAGAGAGAGAAGGAATGGACAGAAAAATCGGTGAGTAAAAGAAGAGAGACAAAAAGACACAAAAAGGAAGTAAGGTAAACGAGAGCAGGAGAGAAGTAGCAGTGAGTGACGGCGGTGGCAGTGACGGGGGAGTGACGGAAGAGAGGCAGGTGGCGGCGGGCAGTGACTGGGGCCAGATTTCATGACTGATAATAAGTAAAACAATACGAGAGGTCAATCTTCCACCGGCTCCTTTGACTTGCTTGATTTTGTTTATTCTCTCTCTCTCTCTCTCTCTCTCTCTCTCTCTCTCTCTCTCTCTCTCTCTCTCTCTCTCTCTCTCTCTCTCTCTCTGTGTGTGTGTGTGTGTGTGTGTGTGTGTGTGTGTGTGTGTGTGTGTGTGTGTGTGTGTGTGTGTGTGTGTGTGTGTGTGTGTGTGTGTGTGTTTACGCCTTCCATTCATTATTTACGGTTTCTTTTCGACAATCTTATTCTTGTTTACCGCGTTATTTTTTTCTTCTTTGCCTTCCCTCTCCTCCACGGACGCGGACAAACTACTACTTCTTTCAATACCAAAGACACACACACACACACACACACACACACACACACACACACACACACACACACACACTCCTATTGAGACACCTCCAATTAGTCTAAACCTTCACTATGCAAAGGTAAGGACCACAGGTGAGTACAAATGACAGGTGACGTGTGTGTCTGTGTGTGTGTGTGTGTGTGTGTGTGTGTGTGTGTGTGTGTGTGTGTGTGTGTGTGTGTGTGTGTGTGTGTGTGTGTGTGTGTGTGTGTGTGTGTGTGTGTGTGTGTGTGTGTGTGTGTGTGTGTGTGTGTGTGTGTGTGTGTGTGTGTGTGTGTGTGTGTGTGTGTGTGTGTGTGTGTGTGTGTGTGTGTGTGTGTGTGTGGGCGGGTGTCTGACCTTCCCGAGGCTTTGCAGTAACCAGTAATCGACTAATTCAAGGTTATATGACTTGGATAAATCGCTCGCTGATACACAGTCGCGTTTTCACCCCAAAAATTGGCCGCGTCCTCGCCCGCCAGAAGAGGGTCCCCTTAGATCAGCCACGAGCCACATATATTAGCCCATTGTGCTCATAATTACACACGACAAGACCTGATGAGAAATAACGTTACACGACACACACACACACACACACACACACACACACACACACACACACACACACACACACACACACACACACACACACACACACACACACACACACACACACAAACACCAATATGACCTTAATTCCTCCCTATTTCAAGACTCGTATTACCCTGCCAGGCTTAGTGAAGGAGGAGTCTGGTATCGCCTTTCTGTCTCCCGTGCGTAAAGGTAAAGAATTCAGTGCATACTCACTTCATTGCGTCTGAAAGTGCACACCTTTTCTTTTTTTCTTTCTCAGCACAACCAAGTCACTAATTCAAACAAACATATTATTCCTGTTCGCTGTTGAATTAGTGTTTGTGGTGAAAAGGTATAATTTTGGTGCTGAGTGATAAATGTTTCCTGATTCGGTTCCAATTCTTCCTTCCCTCCTTCCACTTCTTCCTCTATTCTTTCCTGCCTTTCATTCCCCTCCCTCTCCACCACGCCTAAGATCACTCACCTGCGCCGCACCTGCTGTTCACCTGATCCTGTTTACCTGTTTACTCTCACTTCATTCCTTATGCGACGGGATTAACATCGAGTTTTGTAATGTGACTTGGAGTTGTGTGGAGAACAGGGGAGGAGAGGTAGAGGAGAAAGAGAAGAGGTGAAAGGAGGCGATTATAGGTAATATGAAATGTTAGACTAATATACCCTTTTCTCTTACTTTCTCTTCTTCCCTTCCTCTCCTTCTCCTCACGTCGCTATCGATCACAAGCAGAACAAGTATTTATTGACAAGTCTTGCCAAGAGTTACTGTCTTTTCCTCCCACTTTTTTTTTCTTTGCCTCCCACGTCTGTTCATTACGTTGTGTTTCCTCCTCTCCGTCTCTCCTCACCGCCAAAGAAAAAAGAGCACGTCTCTCTCACTAATATTCCTATCCTGCATTATTGTTTTCCCTCCTGTTTCTCTTTAATAGTTTCTCTTTAATATTTTTTTCCCTCTTTTATAGTCTCTCTTCTCATTTTCTGCCTGTTACACTGTTTAATCTCATTTCGTCCTTCTCTCTCTCTCTCTCTCTCTCTCTCTCTCTCTCTCTCTCTCTCTCTCTCTCTCTCTCTCTCTCTCTCTCTCTCTCTCTCTCTTTACTGCAGTGTTGTAAACCTCTATGTTGACATCTTATGAGAGGGTTAGAGCCTTTTCCTGTCCTTATCAGTAACTGTTTAGTGCCACTGTAACCTAGACTGAAACCATAACGATTATACTTTGAACAAGGGAGAAGGTGAGGCTGAGTTGTAATGTGTTGCGAAGCTGACGGTTGGTTTTGGTGTGTGAGGCGAATGTTGTAAGGTGGCGAATGTGTTGCGAGAGGAGGCGGGCTGTTAGAGGTACGGCAAGTGTTGCTAAAAGTGTGTTGTGAGGTACTGAAAGCGTTGCAAGAGTGAGAAGTGTTGTAAAAGGTGTGTTGTGATGTGTTAAACGTGTTGCAAATATGAAGTGTTGCTACAAGGAGGGGTTAAATGTTGTTAAAGGTGTGTTGGTAGATGAGTGATTGTTGCAAGGTGATTGTGTTGCGGAACTGAGTCAGTTATGTAAGCGTTCTCAGGAGGAGGTGGTGGTGGTGGTGGTGGTGGTGGTGGTGGTGGTGGTGGTGGTGGTGGTGGTGGTGGTGGTGGAAGAAGGGAAAGAAGTGACAAAGTAATCAAACTGAGTTTCTTTCTTAATGATTCCCCAAATTAGCCTAATGCTCACGAAAAATCAATTACCATATTCTCAGGTAATTTTCTGGAGACGATGAAAGAAGACGAAGAGAGAGGGGGAGTAATTCTCTCTCTCTCTCTCTCTCTCTCTCTCTCTCTCTCTCTCTCTCTCTCTCTCTCTCTCTCTCTCTCTCTCTCTCCTCAGCACCTTCAGGAGTCGCAAGGTGGCGCGTCGGTTTGTTTGCTCGGCGTCCATCTAACAAAGGAGGTGACGGAACCTGAGTGAGCCGCGGCGTTTAGCAAGGCACTCCTCAGCCACTGCTCACACGGCGCCCGTCACCCGTCAGCCACGCGGCGGACTAGCACTCTCCTATCTTAAGTTCCTTTGACAAGCCTTCAGTAATTTGAAGCCACCTGGACAGGTAATCAATGACGGTGTACCCAAACATGCCTTCACCAGCCAGCCCTCCTTCCCGCTCCTTCCTACCTCCACCACTACCACCACCTCCTCCTTCTCCACCCCCTCCCTTCCTTCATGTCTCCATGCCCCACTGCTTCTCTCATTCTCTACATGCTCCCCCACTGTTTTCTACCCTTATTCACTCCCGCGTTCCCTCCCTAATTCCTTCCCTTATTCTCGCTCACTTCTTTACTCCTTTCATTCCCACCATTCTCAACTTTCTCACCTGACCTCTCCACTTACTGGTCTGCATTACACCTGTTCAAACAGACACACATGATTCTAACGTATGACAAGGTTCGTGTGGGTCTGATATACGTACTTCCAGGCGCCGGAGAGACGACCACCCGCCACCGTCACCACTACTTCGGCGGGAACACCAACCCCACAAAGGCACACAAAAACACCCAAGCCACAGACACTTCAATGGTGTGAGAGGGTGTAAGTTCAGTCGTGAATCATTTTTATTCTGAACACTCGGACATCCACCCTCATGGTTACTTCCAGTATCTATACCCGCATCTAGCTGTCGATATCCACACTCATTTATCTTACTTTCTTTCACTGTACCCACATCCAGACACCTTAGAACCTCCAGGCACATTCACAGGCATGCATTCACTAACCTCGCTTCCCTACATCTTCCTCTCCTCCACCACCACATCACCACCACACTTACAGAGACAAGCATCTCCACCACACCACCACCACCACTGACTCCCCCCGTCACAACAGCAACAAAAACAGCAAGTGCATGGTGTCACCAAGAGAGAGGTCCTCCTGCAGAAGTATTGTCTCTTGATGGTAACAAATAAGTGTGGTGTGCCGGGCTGAGTGCTTTTCCCCGCCCCTCGCCGGTTCCCCAGATAATGCCAAATCACATTACATTAGCCTCTCGCCCATTGTTCAGCAGGATCGAACTCCATTAAGGTCATGTTCGCCTCCGTCATGCACAATGCACTGGTCCGCGATACAAATCCTGTGTGTTCTCCGCGATGCATCTCATTATGCAACCTCCACCTGTACCCTCCACCTCCTCTCTCCACCCGCCCTCCACTTCATCCTCTCCCGCACCCACACGCCTCGCCCTTGCCGCCCACCGCCCTTCATTACTCACACACGCCTCGTCTCAGGAGCCTCGGCCCCCGCTTTGTTCACGTCCGCTTGGAGGTTCCAGGCACTAGTTTTTTGGGTCGTCTGTCCTCAGTGGATTTTTTCCCCTTACTCCTTAACATGATCTCCGCTGCTGGCTCTTAAGAGGGAAGCCAGAAACACGACGCAACACTAACCCAGCGTGTTTGTCTCAATGTGCAGCGTGGCGGGAGCTCAGTTTTGTGCGTCGGACTTGAGAGTTTTTTTTGCTGCCAGCTTTTCCTCTTCCTTGCAAGTCAATGCATTATTATTGCTAATGCTTCTGCCTCCATTCCTCCAGTCTGAGATGTGTCAGCGGCAGGAGGAAACAAATGTGTGGAAACTGTTTGCTAAGACACCCAACAGCAAAAAGGAGAAGCTTTCCTCCGAGGAATGATGCTGAAATAATGAGTGAAATACCGTAGCACATCAGCTATTCATAAAATATATTGAGAGTATTACATCTCGATTGCCATGAAACACGTGACATAATCGAGCATAACAATCATAAAGAGAAAAAAACTCAGCGAAGCTACAACAAGGCTTGAGGGAGGCTGCAGTTATGGTGTCACTTTGGGGGAATGGGCAGCAGTGATGCAGTGATGGGGCGCGTCTGGGAGGTATGCCTCGCGGATCTCCATCTGTGGTGGTGACGACAGTGTCTAGACTCGTCCCTGTCCTTGGTCATGATACCCAAGAGCACCCACAAGACATAGAAAGGAAGCTCATCCCCATAACGCTCCCTGATACCCTCCCCCTTTAGTGCGCGCGCGCGCGCACACACACACACACACACACACACACACACACACACACACACACACACACACACACACACACACACACACACACACACAGATGCCACCATAGCACAACCATTAGCAGGCCGCGGCGCAGAGATTAACAACTACATGTCGCAAGTGCAAGGAAAGGTAAGAAGACAAACCTGATACCCAGTGTGACCTTAAGTTCCGAATTCCACCTGACTAAATTTGGACAAACTAGGCTGACAGTAAAGACAACAACTGTTTGCTCCTGATTCCTGCACGCCAAGCCCCCTCGCGGAGTAGTGGGCGGGTCCAGGCCAGGTGGCAGTGGCGGGGGGCAGGTAGAGACTCTCCTGCTGGGCATCAAGAGGGGAGGAGTGAGGGGAGGGGGAGGAGGCGTCACAGATCCGGGTCTGGTTGTATAATCCAGATTTCATTGTTCCATCTCCCCGTGGTGGCTTCATGAAAATGTATTAATGAATGCGACACAAGGAATGCGACGGTCTGATGGGTCGGCTCATTATACAATTACCATAATCATTATTGCAGAGTCACTGATGAGGCTCTGGACAGCCTGAGCGATGGAGAGAGTGGAGGGGGGCAGCCGCCGCATGGCTCGCCTGCCTAGCACACAAAAGGATTCCTCTTAAATACTTCGTAATTTATCAAGATCTATCATAAAATGTGGGCAGACGTCCCGACTTCTTAATGACTAATAGGATAATGGGTAATAAATGGGACGAGTTATGTGACATGTGGCCACGATCGCCCCCGACCCACCCGCCCCCTGCCTATAAAAAGTTGCACTAATAACCGGTCTGTGACAAATGACAAAATTGCTATCGCTGGATCTCCGCCACAAGACAATGGCCAACATTCCCCATCTGATGAACTAACCGGATGGCTGATGACATGGCCGCCGCTGCCAGAGTTACGACGTACATACTAAAAACACCAACTGACTTCCATTACCAGGTGATAATACTCCCCAGCGATTTCCAAGGATTTAGGTTATTCGCTGCATGGGCAGGGAGCGCCCCCCACCCCCGCACACCTGGGACACCCAGGCCGCCAGGCAACACTTCAGCTCCTCGGTGGGGAACAAAAATCACTTCACCACCTTTTTTTTTTACTTCAAGGCGATAATACAATGCTAATGAGATAAGTGGTCACCTTTAAAACACCCGTTGATTGGTCCTTGTTTCAAGAGGACAAAATTCCCAATCTTGCCGGCAGCCAATCAGCGAGCGGGAAGCTGGGAGGTGCGGGTGTTTTTATCGGCGGTAACACTCAGGCTTCGTTAGTGTCCCCATGATAAGCGCCTTGACCTCGCTACACTGCACCCGCCCCCTCTTGTCTATTCATTAGCATCAAATCACGCCTTGGGTTCGCTGCAAAAGAGAGACAGGATGTGTGTGTCTTGCAGCAGCTGATCTCCTGATGAATCCTGTGCTGCCGGGGCCAAATAAAGCGAGGAGGGCGCGGGGACACCTGCTGGTGGGCGCGTGGCTGCCCCCACCCGCAACCCCTCCTCGCTTCAGGCGCCGCACCAGCCGGTCAACGATGATTTCAATAAAGCGAGAGGCGTGACGCGAGGCTTGGTGACCCACGGCGTACTTCATGTCATATTCAATTCAAAACTCTTAAACCAATTGTCTTGTGGTGTACTGCATTGAGGGAGAAAGTGTGTGGGTGTGAAGGAGGGAGGGAGGGAGTGAGTAATGGGAAGGAGAAATGGAGTGGGAGGGAGAAAAGGTGAGATGGAGGGAAGAATAAGCGGGAGGACGAAAAGGAGAGAGGGAAAGAAGGAATGAGCGTAACTTAGACATATTAGCAGCTTCATTATCATCCCTGTCCTTGCGCTCACTTGCTATTCAACCGACTCCTCGCCACTTCCTCCGCCGACGTCCTCGGCTTATCCCTCCATCTTAATGTATACATCGTTTTTGCATAATCACATGACCGGAATACATTAGGGTCGATTCCAACCCACATCCTCTACGCGACAGTGAATTTAGGGGAAGGTGAGGAAAGAATTGCAAACGATCACTCAGTCGCCGGCCAGCCAAAGAGGGACGAATATTACTGGTTCATGCAGAAAATATAACGCTGGAAAAGTGAAAGGTGTTTATGATTCCCTTCCCCATAATTTCTGTGTAACATTATTTACCAGAGTGCGTACTGCAGTATTTCCCGTGTAGTATCACAAAATATTTATATACAGAACATATTACAATTTCTTACAGTTTTCATAATTAATCTGTGCTATTTTTTTTTTTTTTCTTCTTTTCTTTTTTTCTTATTCCATGTTTCATTGGTATACGAGAAATCCTGAAGGAGAGATCTCAAGACCTTCGCTTCAGTTACATTTTATCGTCTTTCAAAATACAAAAATGTTATGAAGAAATCTATTCAAGTCCTCTTGCTTTTCATTTTTTTTACCCAATTTTTAGTCTTCCTTCATGCTAACTCGCATGTACAGGAACGAGAATAATTTGCAGACACACACGCGCGCACACACACACACACACACACACACACACACACACACACACACACACACACACACACACACACACACACACACACACACACACACACACACACACACACACACACACAAAAAAAAAAAAAAAAAAAAAGGAAAAAAGATAAAAAAAAAAAAAAAAGAAAAAAAGGAAAAAAGATAAAATTGCTCTAAATCTTCTTTTTATCCTTTACTTTGTCACTTAATTCTTAACCTTATCTTTTACTAGCTCCCGTGTACAAACTACGGAAAGATGGACATGTTATAGACACACACACACACACACACACACACACACACACACACACACACACACACACACACACACACACACACACACACACACAT
>NC_087163.1:5827500-5830000 GCF_035594125.1 Scylla paramamosain
CCAGTACACCCCACGACACCTCGTTCTCTTTCAGCAGCGGGTAGCACTCCGCAAATCCGAAACACAGTGTTGTCAATGGTTATGTGCGAGGATAAATATTGTGAGGGTGTGGCAGTCAATAGCACACTTTGTCTTCAGTGCCGGAGTTCATGAATATCAGATGACTCGTATCCCAACACTGGTCAAACTAACACCACACACACACAAACACACGCACACACACACACACACACACACACACACACACACACACACACACACACACACACACACACACACACACACACACACACACACACACACACACACGAGCACACCTCACAAAGACACATTACCCCAGGGAGCACAAAATGAGGCCCAGGAGTTGTGAATTTGCGTCGCAGTTGGAGTGGAATTGACTTGGCGGTGAAGCAGTTACTTTCTTCGGTTGATTTACATGTTTTCTCATTAATAATTCGTCATAATGCCAACATTCCACGATATTAACTACCAGGAATGAGTTGCCGCGAACAGGAATGACTATTGGACATTCCGGAAAGAAGGTGACAGGGTGAGGAGGGTGAAGGGATGAAGGGTGAAGGGGTGAAAGGGTGAAGGGATGAAGGGTGTAGGGGTGTTATGGCACTGTAATATCCTCAGTAATGCTTGGCAACCTAGGATTAGAATAGTCTTGCTTTACGGTGCATTAGCTTCGGTGCAAAAGACATGAAAACCTGGACAGTGTAGGTACTGAAGTGAGTGTGTGTGTGTGTGTGTGTGTGTGTGTGTGTGTGTGTGTGTGTGTGTGTGTGTGTGTGTGTGTGTGTGTGTGTGTGTGTGTGTGTGTGTGTGTGTGTGTGTGTGTGTGTGTGTGTGTGTGTGTGTTAATCTCTGGATATGTCTAAAAGCATGAAACGCATGATTACTACTACCCTCCCTAACCCCCGACCTCCCAGCACACACACACACACACACACACACACACACACACACACACACACATACACAGTTACGACCTGATTAACCATAAAAGGAAGTATTAAGGCAGATATGTGGCAAGTGAAGTCCAGCGTCGCATTCCTTCGTGTGATAATGCTCCTCCGCCACGCTCTCCTCACATGTTCCACCTCACTTATGCTCCTTCATGCCTGCAGTAACAACTCCTACGTGACGCTCCTTCACAGCTATCCTCTCTTACTTAACCTAATCCTTCATCAGTCTTCACGCGCTTGAAATATTGAGGGGTCAGAATCCTTTACTAATCTCCTCCACGCTCACAATGCAAACAACGATTCCCCCCCCCCACACACCTATACCCCACTCAAATAATATACCCCTCCCTTCCCCCAGATACCATTATCATTTGCCTCATGGTCAATCTGCTTGCTGTGCTTCCACTAACCACTCTCGGCCCCACAAAGCAGCGCCAGCTAATTGATGAATCGATTCGTGTGAGCATGAACACGTATATTGCACTTGCTTTGCTTCACGTTACGCACCATGTGGTCTTTTATGTGCCATGCGTCCTCTGTTGCCTGCACCTTAGAGAGACACCGAGCGAGGGAGCGGGAGAGGGTAAAGGAAGGGAGGCCTCTGTAGCACGTCCACTGAGCACTAAGACAGGAACGCATGGCCCTTATACGTCACTTGACTTTTCTTTTTTCTCCTTCTTCTTTCGTCTTCTGGTAATTGAGGCGGTAGCAGTGGTGGTGGTGGTGGTGGTGGTGGTGGTGGTGGTGGTGGTGGTGGTGGTGGTGGTGGTGGTGGTGGTGGTGGTGGTGGTGGTGGTGGTAGTGGTGGTGGTGGTGATAATAGTAGTAGTAGTACTACTAGTAGTAGTAGTAGTAGTAGTAGTAGTAGTAGTAGTAGTAGTAGTAGTAGTAGTAGTAGTAGTAGTAGTAGTAGTAGTAGTAGTAGTAGTAGTAGTGATGGTGGTGGTAGTCGTGGTGGTGGTATTGACAGAAGTCTATTGAGATAGAAGTAAAGACATATAATTTAAGTTTGTCCAAATCAATAAGGAATAAAACTTGAACAAACGGTATAGATAAATAGGAAAGCCAAATACACTGTTTAAGACTCATCCTTTACAGACAGACAGTTCCTACTCACGCAGACACTGAAGTGAAGTATGAAAGGAACACAAAGAAGCACAACGGAAGAATAAACAACAGCAAATATTTTATACAGTCCTGGTCAGAGGTCGAGTAACCTTTTACATTCAGCCCCAAGTAAGTCCTCTGATCTGCTAAGCTATTTACAAAACCTGACAATTGGTAGATTCTCAGCATACCACAAGACTTCAAAATGAGGCAGAAGGTTAAACACATTGGAGGTGAGCTCGGTATGCTGCTCGACTAGTGGCCATGACTGTATGAGGTTTGAAAATAATGTCACCTTCATGAACAAACTCCCAATCTTTTCTTCCTCTATTTTTTTTTTTTTTCTTTTCGAGACTTGAAATAAAGTTACGTTTTTCCAGTTTTCATATAAGAAGCAGAAAAATTAAAGCGAATTTTTAGAT